>NW_022631109.1:3418955-3696260 GCF_010015895.1 Lontra canadensis | reverse complement strand
TTAGGATATATCTATATCTATCTATCTATATATATATATAGCAAAGGACTCCTTGCCTGTGATACGAATTACAGATACATTCCCTCAGTTTTCTGATGTTTGCTTTTGGACCTCTGGTGTTTTTTTGTTTTGTTTTGTTTTGTTTTTGCAATGCAGGCTTTGATTTCTACATAGTTCAGTTTATTAATTTAGATGGCTTCTGGATTTTTAGTTGTAGCTGACAAGGTCTTGCTTACATGAAGGTTATCAAGAAATTTTTACATTTTACCCCAGAACTCCCCCCCCTCCCCACGGAACTTTTCTAGTTTCATTTTTTCACATTTAAATCTTTGATCCATTTGAAATTTAACTTGGTATAAAAAATATGGCTCCACCTTAAATGGTTACTAAGTTGTCCCAATAAGATTTAACAAATAATTCATCTCTCTTCACCCAGTGAGATGCTACCTTTACCATATACAAAATTTCAGTACTTAATTTAGATCTAATTTTGGATTTTCCTATTTCATTTGCCCTTTTCGATGGATGGTCTCTAATTCCCGACCATCACTAAGCAGACAGATGGTCTCTAACTCCCAACCATCACAGAAAACCTGCCCTGATTTTTGCTTTCTATCTTATTTCTTTCTTCCAATATAATTCTTTGGTAATTTTATTATTCTTCATTGTCAGGGCATATAGTATTTATATTGTTCTATCACCCTATTCCCCAAAGTTTGTTTTTTATATTGGTTTTGCAGTTAAACTCATTCATTGACCACTGACATGACTTTTGTGTGGTTTCCCCAATCATGTCGTGGTTGACCGAGGTTCAGCCCAGTACTGTTGGTGGGAACAATATTCTTTGAGACTGTTGTTATGGGCTGAATTGTGTTTCTCCAAGACACATCTCAGCCTCTCGTACCTCAGAATGTAACTGTATTTGGAGATAGGATCTTAAGGGAGGTAATTAAATTAAAATGAGGCCCTCAGCATGAGCCCTTAATCCAGTAAGACTGGATTTATACGAAGGATTTATAGAAGAGGAAGAGCCACGTCAGGGTCCTGTGTACAGAGGGAAGGCCCTGTGGAGGGGAAGCAAGAGTCTGGCCACCAGCAGCCTGAGGAGGGAGGCCTCAGAGGAAACCCATCCTGTCGGCACTCAGATCCTGGACCTGGAGGCTCCAGAAATGTGAGAAAACAAATTTCTACCGTTTAAGGTCCCTAGGCTGTGGTGCTTTGTTACGGTAACCCTACCAAACCGATATAATCATGTAAGTTCAAAACTTTCTGTCTTCAGCCTTCATACCTGAAGGACAGCTGGCTGGATATAAAACCATGGCTCATTCTTTCTTTCCTTGAATAATGCGTTGGCATTGTTCTATCGCCTGCTGGCACGGTTGGCTGCTGCAGAGAAATCTGAGACTGCTGATTTATTCCCCCTTCTCAGTGACTTAGTGACTTGGTCCTTTTGATTGGTTTCTCAAAAGGATTCTTTTTTAAAAACTCAAATTATCTTTCTTTAATGCCAATATTTCACACATACAAAAGAACATGTTTATGTAATTATATATACATAATAATTATATGAAAAAATATACCCCTATGCTATAAAACATAATGAATATCCCACACACTGCCACCCTGGTCTAGAATGAACTTGCGGCCAGTCATCTACGTGCTCTTAAACAATTCCAGCCTCTTGCCTTTTCTCCACAGGCACACACTATCCTAAATGCTGTGTTTCTTATCCCATCGCTTTTTCAAAGTGTTCTGTCACACACACACATTTGCTTCAACAATAAAATACTTAGTGTACTTCTTATGCATTATAAAAGTGGTCTAATGTGGTAAGGAGTTTTCTGGGACTTGAACTTTTTTTTTTTTAAAAAGATTTTATTTATTTGAAAACGAGAGATCAAAAGTAGGCAGAGCAGCAGGCAGAGAGAAAGGGGAAGCAGGCTCCCCGACAAGCAGAGAGTCCAATGCAGGGCTCGAACCCAGGACCCTGAGATCATGACCAGAGCTAAAGGCAGAGGGTTAACCCACAGAGCTACCCAGGCACCCCGCACTTGAACTCTTTACTCAACACTTTATTTCTAAAATTCATCCATGTTGTGTGTAGCTTTAGCTCATTCAATTTCCTTGCTGCACAATGAAATGTCCATTAAGTGAATATATTACAATGCATTTATCCCTTTTCTGTAGATGGGGGCTCTGAAATATTTCCTGTTTTTAAGTTTTCTGTTGCAAGTAAACGTGTAGAGTTTCTCTAGTCTAGAGTAGGTACCTATGGGTAGGCTTGCTGGTTCACAAGACATGTAAATGTCCAACGTAACAAGAGAATGGCAACTTGTTCCTTAGAGGTGCTGTAACAATCTACAATTCCATCAGCAATGTTTAGAAGTGCTTCTTGCTTCCTAGCCTTTCTAATTCTTGGTGTCATCAGTGGCGGTAAAATAGCATCTTACTGTGGTCTTAGTTTGCATTTCCTGATCATTAGTGAGACTGATAACTGTTTCTTGAGCTTATTGGCCACACATATCTTCTTTCAGTGAAATGTCTGATGTTAATCTTTTATGTATCTTTCTATTTTCTTTATCTTTCTCACTGATTTGTTTCTATGTTCTGCGTATCAGTCCTTGCAGGTTGAATGTGTCACACATACTTTCTCTCACTCTGTCTGGCTTACTTCTCTTTCATTTAAAAAATGTATTTAAATAAAAAAAAGTTTAAACTTTAATGTAGGTGAACCTAGTCACATTTTCTCTTCTAGTTAGTACTTTAATATCTTAAGAAATCATTTTCTATTCCAAGGGCAGAAAGATCTCCTACATTTTATTCCAATTTTTAAGGCTTTGTTTTTCATACTCCAGTCCTTAATTCACATGGAATTCCTTTTTTGTATAAGCTGGAAGTGAGGATGAATGAGCTCAGCAATTGCCCCAGCACAGCTTCCTGCAAAAATCCCCTCTCTCCCTGTTGATCTTCCACAGTCCAATGTATGTCAGTATGTTTCGGGGCTTTCTATGTAGTCCCCCTTGTCATTATTTCGTTTATCCTTGAGCACAAGGCATTATGGCCTGTTTTATAATTTTTCATAAAAGTAAGGCAATTCTCACCTTATTTTTTTCAAGAGTGTCATGTCTATTCCTTACCCTTCCATATAAAGGTCTGCTTTTCAAGTACCATAAAAAAAAAAAAAGAAAGAAAAGAAAAACTTGTTGGTTTTTTGTTTATAGTAGCATTGACTCTATAAATCAAATCAGGGAAAACTGACATGTTTATGATGTGTGTTGTCTTATCCATGAACATTATATATCTTGGTTTATTTAGGTCTTAAAATGCCTTTCAATAAAGTTGTATCACTTTGTGCAGTCAGGGCTTACAAATTTTTTTGTTAGATTTATATTTGGGAAACTGGTATTTTTGTAGAATTGGAAATACTTTGAAAATCATGTTTTCTAATACTTTCTGCTGCTGTATAGAAATGCAACTTATTTTTATTGACTTTACAGGCAGCCATCTTGATAAAAATGTTATTATTTCTAAAAATTTGTAGATTCTTTTGGGTTTGCTATGTAGATGATCACATCATTTCTAAATAATACTTTGGTTTTTTTCTTCCTAATACGCCATTTCTTTCTTCCTTCCTTTTTTTTTTTTTTTTTTTTTTTGGTTTACTGTACTTGCTACGACTTCTGGTACAAATCTGGAAAAAAGTGGTGATGGTGGGCATTCTCTTTGCTGACTTCAAAGAATTATTTAAAATATTCCCCATTAAGAATCATCTTTGCTGAAATATTTTGTTGATTCTTCTTATCAGATTAAGGAAGTCTTTGTCTATTCTCAATTTGCATTAGTTTTAATGAATGGTACTGCATTTTATCAAATATAATCTACTGAAATAATTTCATAATATTAATCCTTTAATTTGGTTGATAAAATACAGGGTTTTCCTAGAGTTAGACCATTTTTGTATTTTTTGGGATAAACCCAACTTGATCAAGGTGCATCTTGTAAAAGAAAAATATATCCTGTCGGATTTTGTCTGTTAAAATTTGGCTTATGATTTTGATACCTATGTTTGTGAGGGAGCTTACAGTATTATTTTTTTCTCATGTCTTTGTCTAGTTTTGTTTTCAAGACACTGGTCTTGTCTCAAGCAATTAACTGGGAAGTTGTTCCCTTTTCTGCTGTCCGGAAGAGTCTATTTATATTGAAGTGGTGTACTTCTTAAAAGTCCGGTAGAATTCACTTGTAAAATCAATAGGCCTTGTATCCTTTGTGAGATTTTTTTAACGTACTGCTGCAATTTATTTGAGTTATATTACCAAATCAATTTGGATAACTACATTTTTCTAGAAATTTGTCTTCTTTACAATTGTTTTGAAATTTATTGGCATAAAATTGTTAATTGTATCATTTTCTTCTCTCTTTAGCTGTAGTTTTGCTTCCCTTTTCCCTCAATATTGGTTATTTGCACTTTATTTCTTCTTGATTAATTTTGCCTGAACAGTGCTTCAAAGAAACAACTTTTAGATTGTGGATCTCCATTCTTTGGTTTCACTGATTTCCGCACTTAATAACAGAACTTAAAAATGCAAGAATCAAAAACTTATAGAAAATAAAATATATACAAATTCAGAGTTACAGCTGTGGATTTCAACATGCTTCTCAATGATGGACAGAAGAAATACACAAAAAAGTCAATAAAGATAAAGAAGACATGAACAATATTATCAAACCACTTGACCTAAATGACATTTCTAGAATACTCTAACAGTAAAAGTATTCTTTTCTGAGGTACATGGAACATTTACCAAGACAGATCATATTCTGGATCATAAAACAAGTCTGAATAAGTTTAAAAGGACTTAAGTTACATGAACTATGCTCATTTACTGCAATAAAATTATAAGTCAATTAAAGAAAGAGATCTGGAAAATGCCCAATAGTTGGAAACCCAAATAACATACTTCTAAATAACTTACAGATCAAAAGAGAAATTAGGAGGAAAATTATAAACTATTTTAAACTGAATGAAAATATGACAAAATTTGTGATATGAAGCTAAAATAGAATTTAGAGGGAACTTTTAACATTAAACACCTGCCTTAGAAAAGCAAGGGATCAAATAAATAACCTAAACCTACACATAAAGAAACTAAAAAACCCCCAACAAATTAAATCCTAAGAAGCAGAAGACAGGAAATAGTAAAGATAAGAGCAGACACCAATGACAGAGAAAATAAAAACAGGGAAAAATCAATGGATTCAAAACCTTGGGTTCTTGGTTCTTTGAGAAAATCAATAAAATGGATAAACTTCTGTCAGTATGATCAGGAGAAAAAAAAAAAAAGAGAAAAGATATAAAGTACCAACATCAGAATTACGAGAGTATACGTTACTACAGATCCCACAGATGTTATCAGAATTAGGAAAAAAAAAAGAATTATGAGCAATTTTATGCTAATAAATTCAACAACTTGGATGAAGTAGACAAATTATCTTTCTTTAAAGATACAACTACCAAAACTCACTCAAGAAGAGAGATAATTTGAATATTTACTAAAGAAATTCAATTTGTTGTTAGAAATCTCTCACAAAGAAGAATCCTGGCCCAAATGGCTTCACTGCTTAATTCTATCAAATATTTAAGGAAGAAATAATACCACTTCTGTATATAGTCTTCTGGAAAAATAAGGTGGAGGGAACATTTAACTCATTATACAAAGTCATTTATTATTAACCTAATAACAAAACTAGACAAAGCATTACAATCACGGAAAACCACAGACTAACACACTTCATGAATATAGATTCAGACACTGATTGGCTTATCAACAGTGGGGAATGGTATGTATGTCGGTATTTTTTATTTCTTCCAGTGGATCATTTTTGCTTTATATTTTTGAGATTACTTTATTGGGTATGTGTAAGTTTAGAATTGGTGTATCCTGTGAATTATATCTTTTATGATTATATAGTCATTTTCTCTGCCCCTAATAATTTTTTTATTTTGAAATATATTTTTCAGGTAATTAATAACTATGCCTTCTTTTGATTACCAAATATCTGGTGTATCTTCTTTCCCATTTTTTTCAATGTTTGTATTATGTTTCAGGCATGACTCATTAAATTTTTTTTTTTAAAGATTTTATTTATTTATTTGACAGACAGAGATCACAAGTAAGCAGAGAGGCAGGCAGAGAAAGAGAGAGGAGGAAGCAGGCTCCCTGCTGAGCAAAGAGCCCGATGCAGGGCTTGATCCCATGACCCTGGATCATGACCGAAGGCAGAGGCTTCAACCCACTGAGCCATTCAGGCGCCCCTTGACTCATTAAATCTTTAAAAAATTTCCGACTTGACATTATTTTGACTGCTACATTACAGAATTTTTTTTTTTTTAAAGATTTTATTTGAGGGTGCCTGGGTGGCTCAATTGGTTAAGTGGCTGCCTTCAGCTCAGGTCATGAACCTAGGGTCCTGTGATCAAGGCCCACACTGGGATCCCTGCTCAGCAAAGAACCTACTTCTCCCTCCCTCTCTGCCTGCTGCTCTCCCTATTTGTGCACTCTCTCTCTGTCAAATAAATAAATAAATAAATAAATAAATAAATAAATAAAAGATTTGAGAGAGTGAGAGAAAGTGCCAAAGCACAAGTGGGGGAAGGGGCAGAGGGAGAAGCGGACTCCCTGCTGAGTGGGGAGCCTGACCAGAGGCTCCACCCCAGGGCCCTGGGATTACAACAGGAGCTGAAGGCAGACGCTCACCAGGTGCCCCTTATTACAGATTGTTTCTAAGATTGTCTACTTCTGGGCTTCTATTTGTTCTTACCACTTTTTGTTGCTGTTGTTCTGACCCTTAAATGCTCTTTTTTCCTTTTTTTTTTTTTTTTTGCCACTTCTTGCATTAATTTTTTTTTGATCCTCCCCTTCCTAACTTCATTATTTTATCTTCAAAGGATTGGGATCTGCATTCTTTCTAATGGTTAACCTTAAATCTTTACTCAATATTGAACGTAAGTCCAAGCAATATGTTAACTCATTCCTCCTAAATCTTGAGGCCTTTGAACACTTTAACTCCGATCATCCCACACTCAAATGTGTATTGTTTCGCACAGTATTTCTGTTTAGTCATTTCTCTTAAAAATCCCACAAATTATTGTTTTCTACAGACATATTTGCTTGGGTTTGCATGTATGTATCATTTTATTTGCTTAGCAAATCTTCGGTCTCAGACAATCCTTCTTTGGCTTTCATATAGAAAAATTCGTTTAGGTAGGACTCCTGGTAGTAAACTTTTTCCAGTTATCTTTAAATGTGTTTACTCTTCTCTCACTGTAAGGTACACAATTCTAGGAGGGCCCACTATGTTTTCAAAACTATCACCTGGCTTAGATAGGTGTTTTGAGAAACAGGCCGTCATTTTGACCATCATTCCTCTGTAGGTAATCTGTCCCTTCTGTCCTTCCTAAGGGCAGAGGTCTTTGTCTAAATTTTTCCTCACTGATTTATCCCAAGCACTTAAAAAGTCTTTGGTACACACTAAGCCTCCACTACATATTTGTTTGTGAGTAAATTCATGCATATGCACGTTGTGGTCTTTATCAAGTGATCAGATGCAAATCCAAAATTCTATAATTTGCTCTGTGGTACTGTGGCTAGAACTCTGCAAATCATATTTCTCTTTTGTTAGCAGGCTTCTTGTCAGGGTCTGCAACTGTGCAACCTAGGAGACTGAAGGGCAAGAGGGAGAAGGGACTTTTTTCTTCCTGTTTGCGTGTCGCACCTGTCAGTGTCATTTGAGCAACAGTATTTTGCACTCCCAGACCCAGCCTCACTGCATCCCTTCAGCAGCCAGGATATGCTCCCTCTTCAGAAGCCAGAACTCTCACTTGCCAGAATTCCTGTGAACGCTGAGATTTTGAAAACCCCACTGCCTGCCTGTTTCTCTCATCCCTAGGCTTGGGTGCCAGGCCCAGCAGTTGGTATTTCTAGCTTACTGGAGTCAGGTGTTTCCTTTTTCACCCTCCCACGACAATGTAATCAATTCTCTACCTTCAATTTGCTCTTCTGAATTACCTAATGTCATTTCTGTTTTCCTGACAGTGCCCCGACTGAAATAGATGCTCTTAAGATACCTTTGTTTTTGCTGATTTACTATGACGTAGCCAGGCATGGATTTCTTTTTACTTATCCAGCTTGGAATACAGCATGCTTCCTGAATTGGTCGATTCACTTACCGTCTTGTCTCTATAATATTTTAGGTAATTTTTTACACAAAGCTTGCATTCACTATTTAATTGTGTCTAATTCACCCAATGAGTATTTGACTTAAATACATATAATTTTAGTTTAAGAGATGTCAATTTGTTTTTTTAACTTCCTCATTTCTGGTATGGTATTTGTTTGCTCACCTTTGAGATAACATTTTAAAAAATATTTTATAATGAGAAATTTCAAATATATACAAAAGAAGACAACAGTATAAGAACTTCCATGCACTCATTGACGAGCTTCAACACTTATCAACTCATGGCCACTTATGATTTCCTCTAACCCCTCATCCATATTAATGTGAAGCAAATCCCAGACTTCATATAATTTCATCAGTAAGTTTTCCATGTGTGTACCTCTAAAAGATAAAAACTCACATTTAAAACAAGGTTAACAAAGCTTGCTTAAAATATTGAAAATTATTTCTTAGTATCATCAATAGTCCTGTTTCCCCTGGCTGTCTTATGCAAGTTCATTCTGCTTTTATAATTTGAATCATAATCTAAATAAAGTCTGCATGTTGCCATTGGTTAATGTGTTCCTTAAGCGTCTTTTGATACCGAGGGTTCATCTTCATTTACTTTTTAACATTCCTGTGAAGAAATGGGGTTATTTATCCTGTAGTTTTCCACTGTCTGGACTCTGCTGATGGTATCCCAGGAGTCATTTAACACGCTCCTTTGCCCCTGTATTTCCCACTGGTTGGTAGTCAGAGGCTTGACTGGCCTCAGATTTGACTTACTGAGGAGGCAGGGTGGCCAAACGCTTCACAGGCGGTAATGTGAATGTCCAGTACTGAGTGTATTTGTGAGGTTGGTAGCGAGTGATGATCACTGCCATAAATTAATTAGGAGCAGCGAAACTGTAATATTCTAATTTTATTATTTCTAGTTTACTAGTTGGAATACTCCTATAGAGAGACTTTTTCTCATCATTGAATCATTTACCCTAAAGTACAGTTCATTTAGAAAGAAAGGAAACATGCTGGTTATTTTCTTTTCATATTAGGAAAAACAAAACAAAACAAAAACAAAAACCCAAGTTTGTTCCCATGCATCTTCCAAAACCAAACCCTCAGTGTGAATTTGGGAGTCTAAATATCGTTTAATATATGTGATTGTGATCTACCCACTCAGTTGCTTCAAAGTGTTCCATTTTTGGCCAATGGGAACATATTCCAGTTGGCTCTGAGTTCTTCTGACACAACCTTTGTTGAGTTTGGGAGTCTCTTTGCTTGCCTGGACTTGGTAGAAGCCATTTCTCCAAGGAATTCTGGCTCCTTTTAGTGGAAAATAGTATTTAAGGATCAATATCTAGGCATAAAGTGTGCTTATCAATACTGGGTTACTCACTGATATTAATCTTTTCGGCAAATCAAGTTAGGAAATGTGTAAATATATGAGAAAGTTTTGCTAGTATTTTTAATTCACAACTACAGACGTTTACTTAACATCATCATTCTCACACTTTTATGTCCTTTACCCATAGCCAAACTCTAGTTTGCAACATCACCAACAAAATTATTCATTTATTTTGCATTACATACACCTACAATCTCAGGACAATATCAATATTACTAACAATAGTATTACTGAAAACGAGTAAGGTTTTCTTTTGTGCGTAGGGTAAATCCCATCAGGGAAGTAGTCAAATAATGGTCTTTTAAAGTCACTTGGAATAGTTCCTCTTGGTATGGTTTTACTACCAACTGAGTATGTGGTCGGGCTCACTTAATTTTACTTTTAATTAGGAACTGCCTTATTAAAATTTGTTTTGATATTAAACAAAATATTAGTTTTCAAAATCAAACAAAAGATAATATAGAGTCAAGAAAATCTAGCTTCATGCCCGATCTTTCCCAACCAATTTCTTTCTTCCCTCCACGGAAAACCATTTAAAAGTATTTTTAAAAGTTACTCTTCCATTTTAAAATATCTGTTTCTCGGGGCGCCTGGGTGGCTCAGTGGGTTAAGCCTCTGCCTTCGGGCTCAGGTCATGATACCAGAGTCCTGGGATCAAGCCCCACATTAGGTTCTCTGCTCTGCGGGGAGCCTGCTTCCTCCTCACTCTCTGCCTACTTCTGATCTCTGTCTGTCAAATAAATAAATAAAATCTTTAAAAAGAAATATCTGTTTCTCTCTACACACATCCCCAACCTTGTCATTGTTTAAAAAGCAAAATATTGTAATCAGAGAGATGATTTTTTCCCACTTTCCTTTTCCTTTTTTCACTGCCTATATCATTGAGATTATTTCATAGAAGTTTATAGAAATTGTCTTCATTCTTTTTGACAGCTGTAAAAGATTCCACTGTGAGGATGTTCACACCAAATAAACACCCATGGAGGACTTTTTATTTACTCAGTCTTCTTCTGTTGGGCATATGGGCTGTTTCCAGTCTGCTATTTCAAGTGAGGCTACCATCAACAGCCTTATTCATAGGTATTTTTGTATTAATTTTGTATTTTTAGAAAAGATTCCTGAAAGCTGGTTACATGGGTAAATGAATATATAATTTTATTAGATAGAGTCAATTTTCTCTCCACAAAGGTTATTCTACTTTGCCTTTCCACCAGGATGTATGAATGGTAGCACCAATTTCCCAACAGCCTCACTGAGCCTATAAAAATTCTGGATTTCTGCCAATGTCACTGGCAAGAAATAACTCATTGTAGTTTTGATTTGTTCTTTTTCCAGCTTTTTGAGATAAAAGCATAGATCACTGATTTTTGGTCCTTTTTTTTTTTAACTAATATATCCATTTAAGGGCTATAAACTTCCCTCAAGCACGGCTTTAGCTGCATCCTACAAGTTTTGACCTGCTTTATCTTTGTTATCATTCATTTCAAAATATTTTCTATTTTTAAAAAAGATTTTATTTATTTATTTGACAGACAGAGAGAGAGGAAGCATGGGGAGTGGCAGGGAGAGAGGGAAAAACAGGCTTCCTGCTGAGCGGGGAGCCTGATGCAGGGCTCGATCCCAGGACCCTGGGATCATGACCTGAGCTGAAGGAAGTTGGTTAACTGACTGGGCCACCCAGGCACCCCTCAAAATACTTTCTAATTTTGCTTGGGCTTTCCTCACTGGCCCATGGGTTACACAGAGGTGTACTGTTTAATGCCAGCAAAATTGCTGAGGATTTTCCATCTATCCTCCTGCTTCTGATCTTTATTTTTTTAATTTAATTCTACTGTGGTCAGAAAATAATACTCTATAAGTTATTTCAGTATTTTAAATTTTATGACTCAGTTTATGATCAACATGGTAAATGGTCCACGTGCATTTAAAAAAAAATTATTTTAAGTGGGCTCCATTTTAACATGGGGCTCGAACTCATAACCGCAAGATCAAGAGTTGCATGCTCTACTGACTGAGCCATATGCTTTCTTAAAAATGAGAATTATGTCACAGTTTAATGAAACATTATATAAATATGTGAAAAATTTGTTTTTTAGCAAGATGGTCTATATTTTTACTTTTTTTGTCTGTTTAGATCTACCACTTACTGAGAGAGGCTGACGTCTGATTGTAGATTCATTTCTCTGTTTAGATCTGCCAATGTTTAATGCTTGTCGTATATAATTTGAAATTATCTTATTGGTTTCATCAAACAGATTTACAATTTTGTATATTCTTGGTGGACTGACCACTCTATTATTATTAATCGTCTTTTTTGTAGTAATGCTTCTTCCCTTAAATTCCACATTGTCTGATGTTGGTATAGTTAAACCAGCTTTCTTTTGACAAGTGTTTGTATATCTTCTTCCCATTTGTTTAATTTCAACCACTTAATATCTTACAGTAAAGTGTGTTACTTGTGAACAGCACGTAAGTGGGTTCAGTATTTTAACCCAGTCTGATAATGTTGGTAATCTAATTGGAATACTTAGTCCTTTTGTATTTACTGTCATTAATGACATATTGTACTTATATCTAACACTTTACTATTTGTATTTTATTTTACCCATTTTTATATTTTACATATAATATATATTTCTATTTTATATTCCTTTTGTCTTCCTTTCTTGCTTTACTGAGTTGATCAAATTTTTTTTATTATTCCATTTTTCCTTAACTATACATTCTTCAATTGTTCTTTTAATGGTGAGCCTAGAAACGACAATATGCACCTTTAAATTATTCCAGACTAAAAATACAAATTACTTTAATTTTGCTACTTCCCTGATAATGCTAATACCTAACACCCTGCCCATGTGCATTCATGGGAAAATTAATCTCATGTTAATCTTTCAGCTGTGTTACCCTGGAAACCTAATAAAGGTAGAATGCCAGCCATGTTATCAGCCAACACACTTACAGTAAAGACGACCTGACGAAACTGCAGTGGACGGGGAGGACTGTGACCATTCCTGAGTGTGACATTTCTTGTCCCTTGCTGGAACTCTTGCGCTCTAGCCCAGTGGACTCTTGTACAAGTTATTGGTTCCTACATGGAACTTGCGACTTCTGAACTAGGGTTGTTCCCATACTCAGCTCATGTGGACTTGATCCCTCATCGCTGAACTGTCACTTGGGGAAAGGGGCAGATAACTGTCCCTGGGCCTGCTGCCAGACTGTTAGGGCAATTCTTGGAAAAACTAATGAGAACCTGCATGGCTAGTTTACTGGGTTTCCTACTCTATCCTTCTGAGTGAAGGCAAGACCACAAGTGCCCTACTGAGTTGTGCGAGTATAAAATATTTATCTATCTGGCCCTAAATCCTCTGGCAGTGGATACCGCAGAGTTGTAGCAGCAGCAGAATGGACTTTCATAGCCTTGATTCAATGTGGCCAAGGCACTGTGACATAAAAGAATGCCCAGGGAGATGCAGAAGAAACTAAAGTCTCAGTGCGGGGCCAACTTTCTCGGGGTCTGATGGCAGAAGTTTGACATTGTGTGACAGAGGATAAATCTTCCCATTGTAGGCCTAGATGAAAGCTGAAGACAAACTTGTGCCGAGAGCAACTGCCCACTCCTCCCCTCCCCACTGTTCATGAAATGGAACTGACCAGAAGCACAGCTGTAAGTGGGCTGGCTGGGAAGAATGACAATTGCCTTGGGGTAGCTGATGCATTTGGGTCAAACGGGGCCCTGATGCCCGGCAGGGGGCATGGAAGAGACTCGAGCTTGGCTCCATGTTTGTGAGTGGGGCTGGACTAGAAAAGAGGTGGAGCAGCTGGGTCAGTTTGGACCGAAACTGGGTTGGCCACGGATCTACTCAGCATGGAGTGGTGCCCACGAGCCCCAAGCAGGGGGAGCAGGGGACGGAAGTAGAAGAACCACTCTGCACCAGCACACAGGTCGAAGAGGGCTAGGCAAGCTGGCACACAAACTGGCTGCATGGCAATGGCTGTGGTGAGCTGCACGTCTGGGGAGGCAGCGCTGTCCGAGCAGCTTATGTGGGAGCGACCTCAGCTGCAACCTGGGGCAGCATCCCGAGGGTTTAACCTTCACATGGGGACGAATCAGTGTCATCTACGGACACTTAAGGAGATAATGAATGGCAATGCAAACTACAAACTCCTTGGGCTTTCCAAGAAATGACAAATGATAATGACTATTTTAAAAGCTGGAAGCAAAGAGGATATGGACATGCTTGTTCTTCTGTGAGTGATGAGAAAGGGGTGCTTTATTTGTCATCACTGTCATTTTCTAAGGCAGCGGTTTCAAAATGTGATCTTCTTACCAGCAGTATCAGCCAACAACTTACAAGAAATGTCCATTCTCAAGCCCAGCCCTAGTCCTACTAACTCAAGAAGCCCAGCAAACTGTGGAGTCTAATAAGCGCTCCAGGTGATTCTGGTGGACCCTAAAGTCTGAGAGGAGTTGTATTAAAGTTAGTAACTCAAGGTCATGGAGGTTGGTCTGTGAGCCCACAATGGACATGGTTACTAGATTAACCTTCTAGCTCTATTTTCCTGAAAACCTAATAAAGGGTGAATGTTCTCTTACCAGGCAAGATAGCTTATAGTAAAAATGACCTCAGTTGGTAACTGTAACTAGACTAGGAGTACTGGAAATAAACTATGAACACCTCATGAAAAGCCAGTTGCAAGTTTCGGAGTGCCGTGGTTCTTATAAAGAGCGAGGCTCTTTCCAGGACTCAAGGAGCTATCACAAAAGATAATGGTTTTTATATGGAACTTGGAACATCTAAACCAGGATAGTTCCCATAATACATCATTTGACTTGTTCCCTTGCACTTGAACTGTGGCCTAGCAGCAAAGGGCAGCAGGCAGAGAAGGGTCGCTGGGCTAAGCAAGGACTCCCTCTGGAGGGACACAGCTGATGCTATTACACTTTCCCATCAGAAGCTACTACTGTCATTACTTTGTATGGTCACACTCATTTATATTTAATATTTACCCTTTCTGTTGCTCTCTGCTTTTTCCCGTTTCCATCTGGGATAGTTTTTGTTCTGCCTGAAGAAATTCCTTTAGTGATTTTTAGTTCAAGTCTGTTTCAGTTTCTGGTGGGCTAAGATCCTTAAACTTTCATTTTTGAAAATAGGTATAATTTACACAGAAATGCTCAGATCTTAAGTAAAACATTCACTTTTGACTACTACTAAATACACAACATTTCCAACACTCTACAAAGTCCTTTCAGGCTGCTTCCCAGTCAACCCTTTCCCCACAAAGCAACAAGTGATCAGAATTCTAACACCACAGGTGAGTTTTGCCTGTTCTAGAATTTCATATAGTTGGAACTCACATACTAGGTACTTCTTTGTGTCCAACTCTTTTATTAGTGTAGTATTTTTGAGATTCATCAATATGGATGTTGGACCTTTCTTGCTGAATCCATTAGTATAATTAGTATCCACCATGTAAATACAGCATTGTTCTTCCATTCTTCTATTGATGGGCACCTCAATGTTTTTCTGGCTATTATGAATAAATCTGCTGTGAACATAAAGTATTTTGTGGACATGTATTTTCACACCTCTTTGATAAATTCTAGCACTAAAATTCCTGGATCATATATGCTTAATAGACAACCAAACTTCTCCAAAATGTCTGTACGGTTATACTCTCAACTGGCAACTCCCAACATGAGAGTTCTGGTAGCTCTGTAGCATCTCCCACATTTGCCATTATTGATCTTTTTCATTTAGCTCTTCTAGTGCTAGGAGTGCTTCCTGCTTCAAAGTCTATTTTTTTCTGATGACAACGTTGCTCTCTTTTTTTAATTGTTTGCATGGTATATATTGTTTTCCATCTTCATATTCTCGACACTTCTGTACCTGATATTTAAAGTGTTTCTCTTATAAGCAGCATATAGTTCGATTTAAAAAATCCATTCCATACTAAATGCTTAAATTACATAATTTTTTTTACCTAACTGCTGATACGCTTGGAATCTCTACTTCCTATTTTACCATTTGCATTTTTATGCACCCTTTCTCTTGCCTGACTTTCTTTAATCAAATGTTTTACATTATTCCATTTTCCTTCTGTTCAATTACATTTTAATACCATTGTTAGTAGTTAGCCTAGAGCTTAAAACTGTATTCTTACTTATCACAGTCCTATGCAAATTATTACTTTAGTACTTGGCTGATACCAATTAAACCTCAGAACTTTTCAACTTCATTTACTTCCCTCCCATCACCTGTTATTGTTACCGTGCACTTTAGTGACACGTAAAAGCGCGGCACTTCAGGGCCCTGCAGCTATGACTCTGTATGGCTACTGTAATTTTACATTTGTCTTCGCGGCGTTCTTCATTCCCTCTTGCATTTCGGTATCTCTATCTGGGATGTTTTCCTGGGAACGTTCTTTGTTATTTCAGTGCAGGCCCTCTGGTGCCAGATTCTCTGAATTTTCGTTTCTCTGAACCCATCTTTCTTTCACCTTAATATCTGAAGGACATGTTCGCTGGTATAAAATTCTAGGCTTGCACTTTTTCTCTTCCAGCTTGAAAGATGTTGTCACACTGGCCTCTGGTTTCTATCATCTCTGTTGAGATGCCGTCAGTTTCGTGGCTCCTCTGGAGGGACCCGCGGTGTGTTAAAGATGGGCCACGCATTCTTTGTCACTGCTAGCAGATGGAGGACGTTTCCCCGGGCTTTGATTCCGAGCAGGCGCCAGCACTCTCCGCTTGGACAGAGTGGTGCCGTGGCAGTTCTGGCTACACATAGGCTCTCGGAGGCCTGCGTGCTTCTGCTCTCACCCTTGTGGAGCTCCGAGCCATCATGGAGAAAGGTCCAGCTACCCTGCTGAGAGACAACCAAGGCAGGGCTTCCCAGCTGTGCCCAGGTATTCCCCCCTCTCCACTGGAGGTTCAGACACATGAGTGAAACCTTCTTCGGTGGCCAGTCCCAGATGAGTCTCTACACGTCTTCAGTGGCATGAATGACTCCAAGGGAGACCAGAAGAATGTCCAGCTGAGTCTGGCTCAGACTGCACAGTCTTGAGCAAATCACGGTTTTGTTTGAAGCCAGTAAATTCTGGAGTGGCTTCTGAGGCAGAAATGGAGAACTGAAATAGTGTTTGGTGTCCAGAATAGAGTGCGGCCATACCAGACACTTAGAACCTGTGGTGTTAGTTTTAGGACTGGGTCGACTACAACTGCTGAGCAGCAGTGAGACTCTTCACAGAGGCTGGACGAGCACGGAGGAAATCAGGACGGGAGGCTGGAGAAGGGGCGGACTTATCTATTGGTAAAACAGTGAGGCTCTATCTTAGAATACAGCAAAAATACTTAACTAAGTTGTAGATCTGGCTAGGAAGACTTCCAAGAAGAATGCTGAAAGTGGAAAGGGTTTTTGAAAAGCTATTAAAAGAGAGAGCACTTTAGAAACTACAGTTTTCGGGCAGGGTTTAGAAAAACTGCTTTCAAGTTGGGACTTGCAGGGTTAGAAAATGAAACTTTTTCAATTGTCAGCTTCTCCAATCAGCATGAGGTTTTAAAGTTAAAAAAAAAAAAAAATTCCAGAAAGTTACCAGTAAAACTATGGCCTTGGGGTCAAGCTCAAATCAGAAACACGGCAGTAGGAACTTTTGTTACTCCTGCCTCGGAAGGATATAGATGTAAGCCTCATAAGGCTCTCACAGACAAAAAAGTGCCTAAAAATCTTAAGGGTATTTACACCCTGAAATCACATTCAAGGTAGACAGGGACCTTCTTGAAGAGATTTGAGATGTGGATTCTGTCTGTAGTGACTTATCATTTGAAAGTCTACAAAGTCTTTTTTTTTTTTTTTTTTTAAGATTTATTTATTTGACAGAGAGAGAGAGATCACAAGCAGGCAGAAAGGCAGGCAGAGAGAGAGGGGGAAGCAGGCTACCCCCTAAGCACAGAGCCCGATGAGGGGCCCAATCCCAGGACCCTGAGATCATGACCTGAGCTGAAGGCAGAGGCCCAACCCACTGAGCCACCCAGGCGCCCTCTACAAAGTCTTTTAAAGGGGTTATGCCAGTTTGGACTAAAAGGGAGACAAAGGTGGGAAGCAAGACGAGTGAGCTTTTCAACTGCAAACACAGGCCTTTCTTACAGAAAAGGAAAGACCACTCAGAGAGAAGGGTCAGGAGTGGAGAAACAGATTAGGGAACCAAGCCCAGGAAACCAAAATGGACCATAATCAAGGAATATTCCTTGTAAAGCAAGTCATCAGGGGAAGTGGTGACATACGGGCCAGATGGGGTTCAGAATCGACACAGAATGGTGACTTTCACAGAACTATGACTTTCCCATTTCCTGTGTTTAAAACTACCATGACTTCCCTATTCCTGCCACACTGTCATGTCGTGCCGGAAGCCCAGTAGATTTTCATTAGGTTATAGTACTGCTTTAACATTATATATTAATAAAGTGGAGAGATACTTAACCATAAAGTAATTAATTTTAGTTTTACAAAACCCCCTCTTTACATAAAGATCACACAGAAACAGATGAACAGTCTTAGAAGCTCTGTGATATGTTCTCTAGGCTTCTAGAGAACAAAAACACAGTTTTGCAGATATTTTGTTTCATTATTTCAAGAGAAGAAGGTATTTAAAGTTGTGTTTCCCATCCACAACCTGAAATACCAACTACTCTTCACTACCAGAAGAACACCTGACTTACGTCATATACTGAGATTCCCTGGTTGCCAGGAGCCCCACCTCCATGCTGGAGTAAAGAAGACAAAACTGAGGGGTGGGGGCACAAATAAAGGCCACAGGCTCCAATGTGTGTGGTAAAAAAAAAAAAAAGACAAAACTGACAAGGTAGGTTCCACCATGGAAGGTACACAGAGCAGCCAAAAAGAGTACTAACTGAGTGATGGAAAAAGCAATGGAAAAGTGAAGGAAACTCAGTGGTGGGTTATTTCACATCTTTCCTTTAGCTACTAAGCGCTGCGTAACTCACATAGAGGTTAGAGCCACTTAGTGGCAAGTAATCTGGGAAAGTCAGAAGGTGGACAGACGGTAGTTTCCAGCTTCCCTACAGGGTGACTCACCTTTTCCAAAACTTTGGCAATTCGTGTGCCGATTTGTTCGAGTGACTGCTGTGGATACTGGTCTTTGCCAAGATTTTGCAGTACCTGGTGTAGGGAAAGACGGCAGGTGAGAGCAAGGAAAGGAGCAGGATCTAGGTGACGCTGCTGACGCTGAGCTAGACACTAGGGCCCAAAAGCCAGCAGCTGCTCTGGGGTATGTGCTGTGGTCCTGCTGGTCGGGCACTTTGGGGAAGACGTATGGAAACCTAGCATCCCTTCCGTATCCTCCCACTTTACAAAAACTACAGACATGTAAAACATATTCATTACAGCAACATTAGAAAAGAGAGTAAATAAAGAAAATTAAAACTATCTGTATTCCTGTCGCCCAGACACAACGAGTGTTAGTATCTTTACACTACTGATGTTTCAGGGATTTTTCTGAAATAGCATGTGTACACACATACTGCCTCTCTCACAGAATATGGGATCACACTACATATTGTCACCTATATTTTCACATAACATGAAGATTTCTTCATGCCAATCAATGTATTTCTACATCTTTTTTTTTTAATGATTTTTTTTTTAAAGATTTTATTTATTTATTTGACAGAGAGAGATCGCAAGTAGGCAGAGAGTCAGGCAGAGAGAGAGAGGGAGGCAGGCTCCCTGCTGAGCAGAGAGCCTGATGCGGGGCTCGATCCCAGGACTCTGAGATCATGACCTGAGCCGAAGGCAGCGGCTTAACCCACTGAGCCACCCAGGCGCCCTCTACTACATTTTTCTTGAGGGCTCCACTGTATACTATCCTCTATCTGTATAACATTTATTTAACAAATCCTCTATTCTTGGACATTCGTGGTGGTTTCTCAATTGTCCTTCTCGGTACACTGTCTGCTAGGCATATGCTGGGTCTGCTCGCCTTCCTTGCCTTCTTAAGAATGCCAACAGGAGAATAAGCTGCCCCAAGTAATCCTGACAAGAGCCTCTGTCCGCTGGCAAGCAGAGTGCTACCTACCTTGAGGAGTGAATCAGAATTCAAATTTCCTGGCCCTTAAAAGAAAAGCATAAACTCAATCCCAGGGCCTGAAATAAATCAGGCCTGGCGTAAAGCCACCTAGATTTAGGCCCTCTGAAATGTGGCCCGGCCCCCGGGCTTCCTGCTGTCAGCTGCGGCACCACTGCGGCGCTAGCAAGTACAGCGGCGCTGAAGACGGCTGGGCACTCACCTCTGTCAGCTGACTCTCGCCCGTGTAGTGCAGGCTGGCCCGGTTGGAGACCCCGTGCAGGTGGTCCAGGGTGTGCATGCTCGTGGGCAGATTGCCGTTGCAAAGCGGCTCCATCGCCGGCTGCTGTATTGGAGTGGCAAAGTCGATGTGTTCTGTGATGCTGGAAAATGGAGATTGCCACGTTAGCCATGGGAAACCCGAGTGGGTGGGGAGCAAGAGTATTAATAATTGGCTGATCGTAACTTTGTGATGTTACCAGGACTGTCTGGAACCACGACTCGCAGACTGAAGAGACAGCAGAGGTGATCTAGTCTGCTCTCTCGTTTTATAGGTGCAAGAATCCAGTGCCTGGCCATAACTGTTTGCTGAACGTATGAGCAGAGATCGTAGCCCTGGTCAAAGGAGCAGCGCTGGAATCATAGAGTCCTGAGCTCAGTGATTTCCCGGTCCACTCAAGCTGCCTCCTTTCTATGCACCATGGGGTCTGGTGTGGTCACTGCCATTGGCCATTTTTTCTCACTGGGGAAGTTTTGAACCTGGTGGGCTTTAGTCTAGGATTTCTGTTTTTAGGGTAAAATTCCCTTTTCAGTGATAAATACCTGCAAGTGGTTCCTATCTTTTATTTTCCCTTTATGCACAGAAACCCACCCCACAGAAAAAATGACCCAAAATTTAGACAGTACATTTTAAACAGATGCAGCTGTTCAATGTATCCATGCATAAGACGTAACTCCCTTTTGTAGACCCAAAGTGGTCATTTTCCTGCTATCTGCAGGCTAAATGTTATACACTCTCATATATGCTGAAATGGCAAACTGGCAGGGCCAAATTTTATTTCTAGCTATTTAAAGCTAATATGTATTAGGCAAACATTCATTCATTATTTATTTAGAGCCTACTACGTGTCACACACCAGAGGTACAATAATTAACAAGACATCGCCAACCCCTGCTGTTCTGGTGCTCGTGGTCTTGTGAGTGACTCGGTTATTACAGATGTTATAAAAGACAAAAACAAGGTACAGTGTCAGTACACTACGGGGAGGTACGTATTTCCCCCTCTGCTGATGGAGGAAGGAGGTGACTAGTGAAGGATTCCCCAAGGAACCAAGCTTTAAGTCAAGACCAGGGTGTGAATGAACCAGGTGGGAAGAAGGTGGTGAGAACATCACCCCACGCAAAGGAACACCAGTGTGAAGGGCCCGACAGGAGGGAGGGTGGCGAGGATGGAAAGACACATGGCAGCAGATCACAAAGGGCTTTGTGGACCACGGTAAAGAGCAGTAAGAAGTTATTCGAGCATTTTAAGAATTATTTGACTTGTATTTGAGGAAGGAGTCTGAGTATTGTAGGGATAAGGGGCAGAATAGAGTCAAGAGTGAATAAAGCATGCGGCCCGGCTAGGCGCCTACTCAGTGGAGTGGAGTGGAGTGGAGATGATGGCGATCCGGTTTAAGGGTCAGCAGTGGAGATGGAGAAAAGCTGACGGCTTAGAAAAACACTCAGAGGGTGGAAGTAGTAAGAATGGGTAATAGACCAGATCTGAGGGTGAAGGGAAAGGGATCATTAAGGACGACTCCCAGGTTTCTGGCCTAAGGACTGCTGGAGCGATCTACTAAGAATAAGAAACAGAAATCACACAGAACAATGATTTTTTGGAAGGTGAGTGGACAAGGAAACAATGAGTTTGGTTTTCCTGAGGTTGAGGGGTCTCAGAGGTATCTAGGCAGAGAGGCCAAGTTGGTAACTGGACAGATGATTTGAAGAAAAATCTGGTATGGAGATTCAAATTCAAGAGCTGTCAATATACTGGTGGTGACAGAAGTTGTGGGAGTACATCAGTCTGACTCGGAGTGATTCTAAGGTAAGAAGGCTTAGAGGTGAATCTTGGAGAACACCAACATTTAAAGGGCAGAGAAGGAGCCAGCAAAAGAGAATGAGTATCCAAGGAGGAAAACGCAGTTACTGGAGGGGCAACTTGGCTCAGCCTGAGTCTTGGTAGGTGTTTGTAAATCTAGATGTGCTCTGGCTCCCTTTTTAAGTACACAATGTCAGAAACACAGGTTTTTCCATAAAGAGGGATCCAGCCTTTAACTCAAACTAAGTAAGTTCCATACTTCCGCAGACCTTAAAAAGTGTGGGGGAGGCCCTGAGAAGGGAGGGCACGTTCACTGCTTCAGTACAATGGACTGCGTCTACCTGTGGCCTGTGGTCAGCGATGGTCATCCTCAGAACCTCTAAGCCTAAAAAGGATGACTCCTCTAACAGCCGCTGACAAAGAAGGGCATCCCTGAAGTCAACAGAGGCCCAACAGGTTCGCTGGTACATAAATGCCACGAAGGAGGGAGGGGTTTAAGATACTCACTCAATGTTTTTTGAAGAAACTGCAAGCCAGGTACTCACGATGGCAGTCAGCTCTACCCAGCGGAGTTTGAGGCACTCGTCTGGGCTGGGCCATCCCAGACTCTGGTAGTCACGCTTTTTTCCTAGAAGGAAAGTATGACATCAATGCACACGACTGCAAAGGAACAGAACCCGCAGTGTCTTACTTAACCCAGGCTGGCGTGTTTGGAGGTGCCAGTCATTCTTCTAGTCTTTAGGATTTTTACCATTTAGAGAATTAGAATCTTGTCATTCACAGCAAAGGAAATAAGATTATCTGAGTGAAGTCTCGGGCTCAAAGACAGACGATGAAGTAAAAATAAATGAGTCCACTGGATTTAAGACTGATCAACGGAAGATAAGAGCTAAGATATTCTTCGATGTTAACATCTTACCAAGTTTCATTTTTACCCCTCTATATCTTGATTTTATAAAGACAGCTCCAACTTAGGAGGAGCATGTACGGCTAAAGCATGGTTTCCCATTCTTGCAGGACTGACTGTGGCTGGGGGGTGCTTTGTGTGGGGCTGTCCTGTGTACTGGAGGATGTCTAGGAGCATCCCTGGCTTCTACCCTATAGAACCAGTAGCACCCCCCATTCCCCCCGCCACACACACACAGATGGGACAACCAAAATGTGCCCTGGGAAGACAAAATCACTCCTGGTAGAGAACCACTGTTGCAGAGAAAAGCAGCAGATGGGGAATAACGGTGATAATGATAGGTTACCATTTATTTCCAGAGCACTTACTGTGTGCTCAGGTCCTGTGCTAAGTGCCTTATATCCACAGCTCACTTCTCAGGTGGGAAAATGGAGGCACAGAGAGATCAGGTGACTTGCCCAAGGTTATCTGGCTAATGGACGGCGGAGCTAGGATCCAGATCCAGGTTGGTCTGAGTCCAACATGTAGGCTTCCAATCAGCATGCTATTTAAAGCTATACTGGGCTTTTAAAGCTCTGTTAATCGACACCCTTCACAGGTACTACCTTTTGTGTTCAGGCCCTTGACTTAGATTGAGTCCCCAACTAAGTCTTGTCTGGGATGGGGGACTTCTGGAAGACTTACAATAGAATGAATGGACAGGAAGGAGAACTTTGGTTCTGTGTAACTTTTTCTTATAATGTGGGAATTTGCCAATAACAGAAAACTGTTTGAGGTATAAGCAGGGCTTTAGATTTAAGTAAAATGGAAGAGTTTGGAAGAGTTTCAAATGAGCCCTGTTTAAATGAATAACTAAAAGAATTAAACCGTAAGTTTCACAATAAAGCTTATTTTTCTGTTATGTTTAAGAAATTCACTTGAAAAGCATTTATTGAGCGTCTATCATAAAGAAATGGGAACTGTGTTGAGGCACTAGGAATAGTCAGGGGAATAATACAGAAGGGGCCTGCCCCTGAGTTCACAGTCTAGTGAGGAAGGCAAACATGAACAAATCCTAGGATACGAAAGGATGACTGCCAGAGTGAAAGTACAGGACAGCGGCACGGAGGTGAGAGCAACTAATTCTGCCTGAAGGTACCAAGGAAGGGAAGGCACGTGGCATCTGAAGTTTAAGGATGAGTGATATTTTAGCACTGCTGATGTGGCAGGAGGGCAGGCCAGGCAGAGGGGGCAGCATATGCAAAGTTAAGGGGGTAAAATAAGAGCATGGTTGGTTCAGAAAAATAACTGTATGAAGGACAGACAGTCTGGATGCTTGTACACCACACGAGGAGGTTTGGACTTCATTCTATAGGCAATGGGGAGCCTCTTAGCCCACATTTCCCCATCTTGTTCACTGGAATATCCTAACAGATATTTATTTATTTATTTATTTACTTATTTTTTAAAGATTTTATTTATTTGACAGAAAGACAGCAAGAGAGGGAACACAAACAGGGGGAATGGCAGAGGCAGAGGGAGAAGCGGGCTTCCCACTGAGCAGGGAGCCTGTGTGGGGCTCAATCCCAGGACCCTGGGACCATGACCTGACCTGAGCCAAAGGTAGACACTTAATGACTGAGCCACCCAGGCGCCCCCTAAAAGACTTTGTTAAATGCTTTGCTGAAATCTAGTTACATTGTATTTACAGCATTTCCCTGGTCTTCCAGTCTGGTAGCTCTCTTCAAAAAAGGAAGTGAAATTAGTTATGCATTATTAGTTTTACTAGTTCTTAGTAAATTTACAGTGGCCCTCATTGATCTCCACTCTTCCCCACGGTCTCACTAACTATCTGTTTTAGGATTTGCTTTAAAACTTTGTCAGGATTTATCATGAACCTTATCTCCTAGTAGTGAAGAGAATGCAGATTTATTTGAAAACCCAGGATACTGTACCTCTCTGGCTACCTGTCATCGTTCCCAAGCCTTAGAACTTTTCATGTTACTGAGAGTAAGCAGGTTCCCTGATGTCACTGGCCAAGTACACTCAATGCCCTATGTGGGCCCACCCACTTGAATACATTTAAAACCACTTAAGTGCTTTCCTGTCATCTCAACCACACCAAGCTTTAATTTTCACTTTTACAAGAAATTTTTAGTTTTTTGTTTGTAAAAACAATATAGGCTTATTATAAAATATTTAGAAAATGGAAAAGCATGTAAAAGAAAATTAAAAATTACCCATATCTCTATCAGTACCCAGAAATGACCACTTACATTTTGGTATATTCTCTTCTATACTTGTTTCTATGTACTTGTTTATTTTAGCTTCTTTTATCAAATCTAAGAGGTCATAAACATTATTTTATATGGTATAAGAAAGAAAAAGACAGCCAATTATTATTTAAAATATCATCAGCTGTAAGATACACCTCAGCTGCAGATACAGAAATGTGAACAAGTGTAGTCATAATACAGTATATCTACTACCTTACAAAAATTGAAGTGTTCTATCTGCTATTTTATAAACCACTTTGGTTCACTTACTAGATTACAAGCATCTTGGCTGCACAGTACATGGCATGGATGTTCTGTAATGTATTTGGGCAATTACCAGCATTTAGGTGGTTTATAATTTTTTATTATGATAAGCGGCCCCATGATCAATCTTGCCACTTCTGTCTTTGGCATCTATAAAATGATTTACTTAGGGTAAATTATTGGAAGTAAAATTATTGGTATATTTTTAAATTTTCTGATTTATATGGTCAAATGATCCCCAAATTTATCTCATTAACTCTGTGTATTGCACATTTAAAGACAGTTTGAGGAGCAAAGATGGCATGTCGCTGTTTGTGTTTATGTCTCTTTGATTGCTAGTGAGGCTGAACATTTCATCACATGTTCAGTGGCCAACTGTATGTGTGTTATTTGGGGGACTGTCTCTATACTTGGACACAACTCACTGAAATGCTTTGTTTTCATACTGATTTGTAGGTGTTGTTTTATTTTTTTAAAAGATTTTATCTGTTTATATGAGAGAGAGAAAGAGAGAAGAGCACACAAGCAGGGAGGGGCAGCGGGAGTGGGAGAAACAGACTCCTCACTGATCAGGGAGCCTAAGGGGGGGCTCGATCCCAGGACCCTGAGATCATGACTTGAGCTGACGTCAGGTGCTCAACTGACTTAAGCCAGCCAGGTTGCCCTGTAGCCGTTGTAGGTGTACTTTAAATGATACTGGTATTTTGTGCTTATCACCGAGTCTGTAAAATATAAATATTCTGCAAAAATACTTTGTTTCAATGTTCTGCCTATTTTATGGTGTCTTCTGATGCCATAATTATTTTTTTTCTTTTTCTCTCTGCCTTAGAAAGTCCTTTTCCATCGGAAAACTATATAAATATTCATCTAAATTTTCTACTTTTATGATTTTATTACATTTACTATTTAATGGAATTTTCATTTCCATAATGACGTTTTACATTTTGAACACCCTTTCCCTTGCTATAGAAGACAGACCGAGTAAAGGAAGTGCTGCTTTCTTTCTGTAACCTGTTAACACACGATGTGACCCTTAAATAGTACAGCTACTACATGCTGTCAACTCTGGTCATGACAAAATGTCCTTTTTGGTGTCCTTTGTATTTTTCCCAAGTAACAGTTCACTCTGGGATTTAGCGAAACTGACCCCATTCTTTATATTTTATTATGTGCCTCCTGCTTTCAGCTTTAAGTATACCAAATTAAATAAGACATCTTTTCATGAAGTTAATTTTTGAAGTCTAGGATAGTGAAAATATCCTTTCTTTCTTTCTTTTTTTTTTTTAAGATTATTTATTTATTGATTTGACAGAGAGATCACAAGTAGGCAGAGAGGCAGGCAGAGAGAGAGGAAGGGAAGCAGGCTCCCTGCTGAGCAGAGAGCCCAATGCAGGGCTTGATCCCAGGACCCTGGGATCATGACCTGAGCCGAAGGCAGAGGCTTTAACCCACTGAGCCACCCAGGTGCCCCTGAAAATAATTAAAAAAAAAAAAAAAAAAAGATTCTTTATAAAAGAAATTTGATCACCACTATTTCATTGCTAGAAAAGAAAGTCAACTGGGCCCATGGCAATGGCCCTGAACCTGGAGTCCCAAGAAGCACTTCAGGACAACTATGAACACTAAAAGTACGTGACAAATTCTGATGTGTATGCATTTTTCCTGGGCACAGTTCTAAAGCATATATCCAATACTTAAAGAGATATCCGACACATGAAATATTAAGTGTTAATATTTATTGAGTCCTATGTGGCCAGTTCATTTAAAGTACTTCACATGTATAATTCTTATAGTTCTCACAACCATCCTATAAGACACATGTGATCCTATTAAACTAGACTATCGAGAATTAATAGGACTTCAAGCTCACGATGATAAGAATATAAGCCCGACAGGCAATGGTAAAGAAGTCAAGTAATATCAAAACAAACTTTTTATACCAGCGACTGTTTCCTCATTCACTAAGCCCCATTACCCTCTCATCTGATCTCCTTCAAGTCACAAACTCCTCCTTAGTAAGAAATGAGACAGTGCAATCTGAAAAAAGAAACTGGCATATTAAACATTCAAATTTACCTTGTGGCCCAGGAGATGCCACCTTTGGGCCAGTGATCTCCAAGTTTGCTTGGTAACGATGTACATTTTCTGCTTGATTCTGTTCTACCTTTTTCCCAGGAGTTTTCTTATGATCTCCTTTGGGTTTCTTTACACGTTTGACCTGGAATGTGATCTGGAAAATGGAAATATGTTAGGGACAAATTAGACCAATTATCAAATCTGTAAAGGCTGTGGATATTGGTGGCTTTAAGAGTAACCGGTCCATGGGGCACCTGGGTGGCTCAGTGGGTTAAGCCGATGCCTTCAGCTCAGGTCATGATCTCAGGGTCCTGGGATCGAGTCCCGCATCGGGCTCTGCTCAGCAGGGAGCCTGCTTCCCTCTCTCTCTCTCTCTCTGCCTGCCTCTCCATCTACTTGTGATCTCTCTCTGTCAAATAAATAAAAAATAAATAAAATCTTTAAAAAAAAAAAAAAAGAGTAACCGGTCCTAATTCTACAAAGAAAACATCCAAATGGCCAAGAGACAAATGAAAAAGTGCTCAACATCACTCAGCATCACGGAAATACAAATCAAAACCACAGTGAGATACCACCTCACACTAAGCAGAATGACTAAAATTAACAAGTCAGGAAATGACAGGTGTTGGTGAGGATGTGGAGAAGGGGGAACCCTCCTACACTGTTGGTGGGAATGCAAACTGGTGCAGCCACTCTAGAAAACAGAATGGAGTTTCCTCAAAAAGTTGAAAATAGAACTAACCTCCGACCCAGCAATCACACTACTGGGTATTTACCCTAAAGATACAAATGTAGTGATCCGAAGGGGCATGTGCACCCCAATGTTTATAGCAGCAATGTTCACCATAACCAAACTACGGAAAGAGCCTAGATGTCTATCAACAGAGGAATGGATAAAGAAGATGTGGTATATAGATATACACAATGGAATACTATGCAGCCATCAAAAAACCCGGAATCAGGGGCGCCTGGGTGGCTCAGTGGGTTAAGCCACTGCCTTCGGCTCAGGTCGTGATCTCGGGGTCCTGGGATCGAGTCCCGCATCAGGCTCCCTGCCGAGCAGAGAGCCTGCTTCCGCAACCCCCCACCTCCTGCTCTGCCTACTTGTGATCTCTCTGTCAAAAAAAAAAAAAAAAAAGTCCACCAGAGAGGGATAATTATCATATGATCTCACTGATTTGAGGAATTTGAGAAATAAGACAGAGGATAATAGGGGAAGGGAGGGAAAAATGAAACCAGGGAGGGAGACAAACCTTAAGAGACTCTTGGTCTCCAGAAAGAAACTGAGGGTTGCTGGAGAAGAGAAGTGGTGGGAGGGATGGGGTGGCAGGATTATGAACACTGGGAAGGGTACGTGCTACGGTGAGTGCTGTGAGTTGTGTAAGACTGATGATTCACAGACCTGTACCCCTGAAACAACAATAAAAAGGTGACCAGCGCTAGAGGCGCCTGGGTGGCCCAGCTGGTTAAGTGTCTGACAGAATCTCAGGGTTGTGCGATTGAGCTCTGCACTGGGCTTCACACTGAGCAAAGAACCTGCTTAAGATTCCCTCCCTCCCTCTGTCCCTCTCCACCTCCTCCCACCCCACCCCCGACTTGAGCCCTCTTTTTCTAAAAACAAAAGAGTGACCAGTCCTATTCTAGAGTTCTGTTTCATTCTTACAGGTCTAAATGAAAAACGTTTAGTAAAATGAACAAATAGCCTCGCCCCGAAGGGTGTATAGAGGAGACTGAAAATGAAGATGTCTGAGCTGGGCAGTTGCAGGCATACAGGCCGGACAGCCTCCCCCTTCGTCTGCCTCCTGAAGAGCTAGCGATACAGACGAAGTAAAGGGAAATGTTCCTCAGTACAAGGCCCATTCGAGGGCTGACTGGAAGGTGGAGTAAAGTGGTGCCACAACCCCAAGAGAGACGTCACACTCTGCGAACTTGGAAGCCCCCACCCCCACCAAGACCTGGGCTGTGGTTTGGTGTGAACGGACTTGGCAAACTCTCACCCATTCTGTGGCTTCATCATCTTCACTTCTGCAGTCTCCGTAGCAAGAGCTTCTGGCCACTCCATCCTGGGGACCCTTCTTCAGCACTCGTATCCCCTGCAAGTCCAGACGCCGCCCTTTCATCTCCAGGGCTCCCCCAAAGCCTTCCAGGGGCCATGCCTGTTGAAATTCGTCCACCAAAGCCAGTATCTCTTCAGACATTTTTGTTTCATCTGAACTCTCCATCTCATCGGAACCATTGCTCTCCTCAACCACTGTACCTGAAATTTGAGCGCCCGCATATCATTAAAGATTTTGTAGTACTCACTCCAGTACTTGAATGACTCCGATCTTGCTGTCTGAGCAGCTTTGGCTCTACTTAGAGCAAATTCGATAACCACCCATAAAAATGCCACTCATCATCCTCAAAATGCACAATAAAATGTCCTCTTTGCTGTGTAGCTGTGTCAAAAACTTGGATAAGGACAACAGTAGCAGCAAGGTGGCAGGCAGGCACTGATTACTGTATCACTAGTGAGCAGGGGGATGGCTATTTTATAGACTTATTACTGAAAAAAAAAAGACCCACTTGCTTTAAATATAAGACACGGATGGCAAAGGTGAAATTTATTATGATGTTATTTATTAAATATGTGAGATCCTTGAAATTTTATTCAAATAGCAAATGAAATATCATGCCTGCATGTCCAGGCCATACAGTCTAACTGCCTTATCTGAACAACGACTTGTTTAATGGATAATTATCCTAATTCTACATTCAGGCTCTTATTTTCACTAATGGCCAGTGTAAAAGAAATAGTGATGGAGTAGTGTAATATTTTCCTAAAATGGTTATCAAGACATTATTTGTTATGTTGCTCAAGTTTCTTATGTAAAGACTTCCATGGATGTTTCCCAGTACAATGGCCTAGAAAAATTCTTTCTCTTGAGCAGTGTTTCTACTGTTATACATTAAAGGTTATATAACCTTACACGTTCCCTTCTATGCCTAGATGACTAGAACATTTAGGGCAAAAATTTGTCTGAGTTTTTTAATAGAATGCTTTCCTTTTTTAAAAAAAAAAAACTTTATTACTTAACTTTTGCTATTTTGAATTAATGGCTGAATCTTATAGTGTGTGTTCATGAAAGTCATCTCCAATACTTTCCAGATGTAGATAGAGTACAAAAACAAATAAAATGGAATACCTCCTTTTGTAATATATCTACTGGACAACCTGAGAGCTCGGGGTTGATTGCTCAGAAAATGCCAGTCTACATTATCCTAGTTAAGTCATCCCAATAACCTTCAGTTGGTAATTCTGGTTTGTTCAGTGATTTAAAACATGGTACTAATAAGGCCAAGGTCAGGAATCTCACTTCCATATTGACCAGACCCAAAACCATAGTGAGTATGAACTCACTTTAGAAATGCACAGTATTAGTCTCTGGGGAGGCATGGGGTGAGAAAAGTGGCTGACCACCAAGGCTAAAGGCAACATAAAGCTTTGATCCCCACACACCCAGAGTATCTCTCTCAGCTCTGGTGGCATCTCTATCTTCCATCCCACTTTCTATTCGAGAAAGTGGGAAGGTCTGTTGTCAGGCTGTGAGTACCTTTAGAAATCTGTTATTCTTTCTTGAAATAACTATAAGGCTCCTTCATTTGATAACAAGTGACTTTGAAATGTACTGTGGTCCTTTCAAGTAAATTTCTTTTAGGTTTTTTGAACCAGTCTGCTGGTTTTTTTTTTTTGCTTATTATTATCATTATCACTAAGGAAGTTCTGAGATAAGCATAAAGTAAAATAGGGGTTTACAAGGGCATTTTCTTTAGAATATTCAGATAACGATGGTTATTGCCTAAATTATGTGGCAAATAGTATATCTAATTTTCAATTTCTATCTTGTTTACTACTATATCCTGAATGTCTAACATTGTATGTGACACATAAGAGGCTCAGCTGTAGAATGAGTTAATGGAACTGGGGAATATTTTGGTTTGTGAGGTTCTTGAGGATCTGCTGCTCTAGCCGTTGCCTTGTCCTGCTGGTGATTCAAGACTTTATAAACTCTAAGGTTGTCACGTGTTAAAAGCAAGCATCATGTCCTTAACATAATGTCTGGCATACTATATGACTTACTAATTTTTCAGTAGCTAACTCAAGGAAAATACCTGGACAGTGTTGCTATGGGGGACCCCAAAAAGCAACTTAATTAGAAGAACTATCTGCCATCTGACTTGTAGCAACACAGTTCTAAGTTTTTTTTTTTTTGTTTTTGTTTTTAAAGATTTTATATATTTGACACAGAGAGAGAGGTCACAAGCAGGCAGAGAGACAGGCCAAGGGGGAGGGGGAAGCAGGCTCCCCGCCGAGCAGAGAGCCCAATGCGGGGCTCTATCTCAGGACCCTGAGATCATGACCTGAGCCGAAGGCAGAGGCTTAACCTACTGAGCCACCCAGGTGACCAAGAGTTCTAAGTATTTTTCATGTTATTTTAGCTTCCTGTCCTTCCTTCTCCTATGGGCACCATGGGATTTCCTGCACCTAGTCCTGAGACAGGAAAGGGGTTTTGATATATTTGCAGCAGCCAAGAGTATGGGCTTAAAGAAAAGTGGCTTTTGGCCAAAGGTAGACTGCAGGTAACTAATTCCCCAGGGTATAGTTAGAGCTGCATGCATATGGATGTGGTGTTTGGAAACCTTATTTCCATTCAGTAACTACAACTATTCTAAATAAATAAAGCTGTTCAGTTGCAAAGAGTTCTGCAAGCCCAGTTCCAAAGGTTAATGCTCCCCTATGCCCAGACCATATGGAAATATATATATGATTACTGAAAAGTTCTTAGAGAAAGGGCCTTTCATTGACGGAAACTGGTATTCCAGTCAAGAGAGACTATGGAACTTGCTGCAGGCTTTTGCTGCTGGCAGCCACTAGTCCTTTCAAAGACTGTAGGGGTGGGGGTAGAAGCAATTCCTGAAGAACAACACTAAATAAAGGTGAGGAATGGGGAGATCATTAATGTGCTATGAGTTAGAAACAATAAACCAATCTTTATTTATTTAGAACCTACTATGTGCCTATTTCATGCTATGAGCCATATAGGTGGGAACAAAAAGAATCTGAGGAATTACAGTTCAACAGCATGGGGGTTAGGGGCACTGACCCCCACACAGTTGAAAATCCACATAGAGCTTTTGTTTCTCCAAAAACTTACTAATAGCCTCTGGCTGACTGGAAGCCTTACCGAGAACATAAACAGAGCTTTTGTTTCTCCAAAAACTTACTAATAGCCTCTGGCTGACTGGAAGCCTTACCGATAACATAAACAGTCGATTAACATGTATTTTGTATGTTATAGGTATTATATACCGCACTCTTAGAATAAAGGAAGCTAAAATGCATTGTTAAGAACATAATAAGAGAAGATAAAGTACTATATGATATTTATCAAAAAAATCTGCACATAGGTGGATGTATGCAGTTGAAACCTGTATTGTTCAAGGTTCGACTGTATAGTCAGGTTGGAGACACTACACTATATACATAAAATAATCAGAGCATAATTACATTTAGATACTTTTTTTCCTAGAGAAAAGCATAATTGAGTGTGGTCACAACATGCTTCCTAGACAGAGGCAGACTCCTGAGGCAGGGTTTGGACAGGTGGAGGGCCAGGGAGGGCCGAAAGGGAGGAGCTTGAAAGTATATACCCTCACAGCCACATGTATACACACTGATGTAGACATAGGGAAGGCAGTATGTGAAGGCACTGCTCATTTCACCTGAACTAGAACAAAGAATGCATACAGATGATATCAGCAAATAAGATACTTAGGGAAGGTGGGTGACACTGAGGATGTCTGGGAAAGTCGGGAGCAAGATTCATTGTAAAGGGAGCCTCCTGTTTGCTAAACAGAAGAATAACAAGACGAGAGCCATAATGTGGCCTGTGCAGGCCAGAGTGGTAAACCAGCTGGCATACTGAGAGGTGGAGAAGGAAGACGGAGGACAGAGACCAGTTAGAAAGGTATTTCAACGGTCTCTCTACAGTTCTTTAAAGAGAAGCTGACCTAGGGTGAAGATTGCAAAAGGGGAATTCCGAAAAGGGAGGAGAAAAAGGCACGTGAAGAAATTTCAGTGGACAAAAATAAAATTTGGTGGTTAAATGGATAAAATGACAAAGAAATAGGGTAAGCTCAAAGATAATTTCAAGATTTCAAAGCCTAATGTGAAACAGGGAATATATGAAGTTTTAGAATCTGTGAAAGTGAAAACAAAGCTATGTACAAGGATTATGGAATTAGGAGAGGGCAATAGGACTTATCATGTTGGGATTTCAGACACTTACTCATTAATTTATTTAAGCATTTGTTGCCCGTGTCCAAAAATGTGCTGAGGGCTCTCATAATAGAACTACGCATGGAGCTTACGGTCTAGGTTAGGATGGATAGAAGAACATATCTCCAGGCACTGTCTAATTCTGGAAATACAGAATTCAGATTTGGAGAGGTCTGGATCACAGAAGGTTTTAAATTATACTTGAAGCAAGAAGAAAAAGTAAAATATTAGGATTGCTACTTGTGGGACCAATGGTATAACATAAACTAAAAATAGATAAACTAAGATCCGTATCTCTATTATTTTATCTTCTTTAACATGTACCATTTTCACACTGGGAAAATGAAAATAAATATTATGAAGTGAAGAGACTGTGAGCACCCACAGTGAGGCTTAGATGAGTTCATGTTTTTTCACTTGGATGAATCCTATCTCAGGTACTAGGAAAACGTATAGATGAGTTTGAGCCATGTCAGGCAGTCCGTCAAGAATCACAGGGACTAGGGGCGCCTGGGTGGCTCAGTCGGTTAAGAGTCTACCTTCAACTCAGGTCATGATTTCAAGGTCCTGGGATCAAGGACCCTGCCCAGCCGGGAGCCTGCTTCTCCTTCTCCCTCTGCCCCTCCCCCTGCTTGTGCTTGCGCACGCACGGTCTCTCTCAAATAAATAAATAAGTAAATAAATAAAATCTTTAAAAAAAAATCACAATAACTAGGAGAAGTGTTGAGAGACCAAGAGAAGTATAGGTTGTCCTCAAAAAGAAAAAAAAAAAAAGAAAGAAAGAAAGGAAAAGAGAAGAAGGGGAGGAGGAAGGAAAAGAAAAAGAAGCCCTGCATCATCTTGCCATGTTCCAGACATACCTGGGGATTCACTGTTAAGTCTGGGCACCGAAGTTTAAGGGATTTTCAAAACAGAACACATTGATAGAAACATGACTTGGTGAAAGTGCCCAAAACCACATTAAATGAAGGACTGAGGAAACCAAAGTGACCCCATGGAAGGAAGAGTAGCTGACATAGTACACACACACGAAAATCAGGCTTAAAACATATCTTGCTAGAAATATTTTTTTCTTCTTTTTTAAAACATTTTATTTTTTGACAGAGAGTGAGAGCGAGAGAGAGTGTGAGTGTGGGGGGAGGGGCAGAGAAAGACGGAGAGAGTTCCAAGCAGACTCCAGGCTGAGTGTGTAGCCTGATGTGGGGCTCAATCTCATAACCCTGAGATTGGGGCCCCGAGATCATGACCTGAGCAGAAATCAAGAGTGACACGCTTAACTGACCAAGCTACCCAGGAGCCCGGAAAGATTTTTTTTTTTTTAATTCTAGAAAGATTACTTCGAGATTGGTGAAGGGACTAAGAGCCGTAACTGGAGTTGTTCAAGGAAACAAGGACATTTAGCTAAGGAAGCAAAACCATAGGGGGGTAGGGTAGGTGGGAGAAGTGTCATCTTCAAATGTGATATTAATGAGAGACAAGACTGACTTCGTTAGCTTCAGAGGGCAGGACCGGAGATGAGAAGTCACATTTTAGCTCAATATAAGGGAAGACTTTTAAACGGTCAGAAAATGTAATGAGCTACCAAGGGAGACTGAGCTCCCTGGCCTGGAGCAGAAGCCAAAGCCACACAATAACTTATTGAGGATGCTCCTGAGAGGGAGTGGGACACCGGAAGATGAGTAAAAGAAAGTGACTCTATTGGGTAAGAAACGGTATTAATAATCTTGGAAGAGAGATTTTATCAAGGAGAGTTTTAGGAAGCAGAGAATGAAATGAAAGGTGAGTTCTACCTTCAAAACAAAGCAGACTGACAGCAAAAAGAGGTAAAGATCACACATTTGAAGAGATGACCAGCAAAAAAAAGTCCTTCCTTCAAAATTTGACTCAAGACATCTCCAGAAAGTCTTACATGATTAATACCAATAGGCTTGAGTACTAGAATACGGTTTCTGAAGGCAAGCAAGGCACATTCTACCTCTGAGGATGATACTACAGAGATATATCTCCTTCTGGCTCAAAAAATAAAAATAATATACTGTGGAATTAGACAAATTTGGTTTCATACAAAGACTCCACCCCATAGGACCTTTGGCAATTCTGTCTTGAGTTCTAGCATTTACTTTAAAAGGCAGTGATCTGGTTTTGAAGTCAAGTAGACTTCCTTAAGATTTCATGAGTGAACAACGGCATAACATTTAAAGCCAGTAATTGCAAAGCACAAAAGGCTTAAATGTAAAGTCAGACTAAGGTAGGTAGGGAAACTGACTTTTCAGGAAAAACAAACAAACAAAAACAAATTATCAAATTTTCATTTGCACCATTGGTGTTTTAGCTGGGTCAGTACAGCAGGAGAAAATGGACTTTCAAGAAGATAACCCAGAAAAGCAAACAGGTAATCTTTCCTCTAACTCTTATGGAAATGCCAAGGTTCCCTTTAACTGAACAGATGTTTATTGAGCAGATACTGTGTGTATGTATTTGTGAGGGCTTTGGCTCACAAGCAGCCTCTAAATCTGGAAGCAGTAGAGTCACGCCCATGTGTGCAGAAGTGAACACTGAGCTCCAACTGTGTACCCGGCTCTAAAAGAAATGTTTCATTTAAATACTAGTCATTTGAGGGATTTTGTTTGTTTGTTTTTAAATTAATGAAGTAAGGGAAGCTCAGAAAGAATAAGTAACTTGCCCAAGATTTAACAACTAGTTGGTGTTGGTGAAAGGACATGGTAGCAAGATCTCTAACTACAAAGCCTATGTTCTTCCTTCTACATCTAAGATTTACTGGGGAGGATTTTTGTACTAGATGATGAGGTATTAAAGCAGTGGTTTTCATACGTTAATTAGTGACACAATTTGTACTAATCCTTAGCAAAATGAAAAACATAAAAAGGATATGTATATAAAATTATAATATGCACATACAATGCACACACACATCCAGATACACATTTTTGGAGTAAGGTTGCTGACTGTCCATTTTTTGAAAAAGACTTGACCTTTATTGTGAGATTGTCTTTGTACTTTTTGACATTAAAATTTTCTTTGCTTTTATAAAATAATGGTAACAGCAGATGCTAGTTTTCTTTAAAAATAACCTTACTAATTAAAAAATAAAGTTCTAATCCATCAAAGTCTCTATTTCTGAGACCTGGAGCCAAAGGGCAGAATGCATGGGATGAGTTTTAGCTCTGCTACCTACTGATGATCTCGGGCAAGGAACCCAACTTCTCTGAATCTCAATTTTCTCATCTATAAGATGGGCTTGATAATAGTATCTATTTCATATGGTTAACACATAATTCATAAGTTCGTAAAATATATATGTTACTGAAGTGAACATATGTTTGTAAATTGTAAAGTATCATAGAAAGGTAGTGATTATCATAAGTTACTGGTTACTGGAAAGGGCTTAACTATTTGTATTTCTTTAAATTTTCCTCCAAAAATAGAATTTTCAAAAATTCTTTAATGTCTATACTTGGCTTTTATTAGAACACATTTTTATTATAACACACTATTTACATTTAAAAAATGGAGTTTTTCTCACTCTGATAACCATACCGTAGGAAGCCTCCTATGAACATACTAACATATCATGAATGTTGTCCCTGTGGACTTGTTTGTATCTAGGGAAAAGAAGAAGGTGCTCCCAGAATTCAACATATGGCAAAGAAAAGTTATTACTTGAGAGAGAAACCAGTCAGAGTCATCATTATACTATGGATTGAATTAGCAATCTGTAAAGGAATCCACCCTAAGAGACAGTCTGCATGATGCTGAAGGGACCTGGAAAAGACCCCATCTCAGCCAAGGCAACCATATTGCCTTTCCAGTACAGGGATGGATGGAACTCCATGGGAAACATGGGACTAAAGAAACTTAACTTAGTCACTAGGTTATAATCTATCTCAAACAATGGTATATTATTTGGAAAATGAGACAAACATCAAGATTCTGATTGGGTTTTATCTGAATGTCAGAAGAAAAAAAAAACATCTAATTTGGTAGTCATAAGTATTCTGGTCATGAGGGAGCTGTATTATATTGGAATAGGAACAGTTTGTATAAACTGAATGAAACACCCCTTATCATTACTAAGTTTCATTTGTGGTGATTCTGAGTTTATCAAGCAACCTCATGATGTCCACTTGGTTGTGTGGGTACCTGATACCAGGTAGAGACAAGAGGCTGCCAGGCATTAGAGAGGAGTAGCTCCCTCGTAAATGAATAAACTGCCTATCCAGTTTAAGAATCCATCTCTTTTGAAATGGTAAATGGAAATTAGTTTTCTTTTTTTTTTTTTTTAATTTTATTTATTTATTTGACAGAGAGCGAGAGAGGGAACATAAGCAGGTGGAGTGGGGAGGGAGAAGCTGGCTTCCCACTGAGCAGGGAGCCCGATGTGGGGCTTGAACCCAGGACCCTGGGATCATGACCTGAGCTGAAGGCAGACACTTAACGACTGAGCCACCCAGGTGCCCCGGAAATTAGTTTTCTTAAAGCCCAATGATTTCTGACAGAACTGATGAAACTAATTTTCTAAACCTGCAAAGGTGAAGGTCAAAACTTCCCCTCTGAGGCCTAGCTTGCTTCTCTTGGACATCATTTTTTAATATACACTACTACTTAGGGAAACACAGATTTTGTAATTGCTAAATATGCTAATCCAACCCACACAGGAAGACAAATGCCACAATTCATTACTTTAACGAATACTTACTGTACACAGAAATGAAGTTATATAGGACATGATATATAAGAAGTTCACAGTCTGATGGGAAATAAGACATATAAGCGTTCACATTGTATGAAATGTGCTTTGACAAAAAGTGTATAGAGCAACTTGTATTGACAACTTGTCTTGTACTGACAAGACAGTGTATGGAGCAACTAAATGCCTGGAGACCTTTGTGACTCCTTCACAGAGGAGGTGACATTTAAGCTTGGAGGTGGGTAAGAGTCGTCCACATAAAGCAAAAAGTACGCAGGGGCCATTCCCAGCCTGTGCAGACATGGAGGCTCCAACAGCATGGCATGGAGGGAAATGGTGCAAGGTTTATACATCCTGCTATGTAGAGTACTGGTAGATGGTGCACTCAGAGACAAAACTAAGGGCCAAACTGCCACGTATCCTATACTATGATACTGGATTCTTCCTACAGGTAACAGAGAGCCATGGAAAATTTTAAATATAGGCAAATTACCCGATCAGATCTGATTTTATTATTAATTAATTAATTAATTAATTAGATTTATTTATTTATTTATTTATTTGACAGAGATCACAAGTAGGCATAGAGGCAGGCAGAGAGAGAGGAAGGGAAGCAGGCTCCCTGCTGAGCAGAGAACCCGATGCGGGGCTCGATCCCAGGATCCTGGGATCATGACCTGAGCTGAAGGCAGAGGCTTTAACCCACTGAGCCACCCAGGTGCCCCTCAGATCTGATTTTAGAAACAACTCTTCAGACACAAAATATACTGGTAATAGGGGTTACTTCTGCTTTTAAAATTCTGTATGTATTACATGTATTATCTCTCTCCTGCAAACACACACACACACACACTCTCTCTCTCTCTCTCTCCCCATACATACAGAAGTAAAGGACTGGATATTGGGAATTCAATTATGAAGCTACTATAATTCCCCAAGCAGAAATGAAGAAAGTCCGAATTCAGGCGGTGGCAGAAGGAAATAGATGAAGAGATGAACGGATGCAACAGGCCTTGGATACTGCAGTGGTGACTGGGGGAGTTGTGATGCCATGAACAAACAGCAGGGACGTAGGAATTAGAAGCAGGTCAAGTAAAATGAAGTCAAAATGAGGACAAGTTCAATTTTGGATATGTGAGATTTGAAGTGCCTATGGCACACTGAGATAGAGACCACTAGAAAAGTGGAAATAAGATCTAGTATTGTAGACAATGTGCTAGCTGAAAAGAGAGATTTGGAGTCACTGTTATACTCAAAAGTATTTGAGACACAAAGAGATAAAACACAGAGTGTTAAACAAAAGGGATAAGGAAAAAAAGACCAAGGTCAAGATCCTGGGTAACCCAACAAGTAAGAGGCAAAGTAAAGAATAAGTGAAAGAAATGGAAAAAGCTGTCCTGAGGACAGGAAGAGAGCCAAGAGCAAGTGATACCCCAGAAGCTGAAAGGAGAAGAAAAAAGTTTCAAGGACAGGGGAGTTGTGCATAGATCCAAACACAGCAAAGCGGTTAAGAAGGATGAGTACTACAAAGTCATTCATTTTAGCAATTATGCATTGACTGATAATGTCAAGAACTGTTCAGTACAGCATAGCTCAAAATGTGGTCATGGAATGGACCTTTAGGAGAGGGCCTGGTCCGTATGCCTATTATTCCAAATCTTTAAATATTACTAGGTTAGTGTAAATATAAGTTATCTTGCTTTTTTTCAATGGCTTGCTGAGTAGACTACTGATATTAAGAAGAAAGACTCGTATATAAATGAATCAAATTTGTCCTAGCAAAATAAGATATGGAGGTGAAAGAGAAAAAAAAAGAAGTGTGAAGAGCTTTTTCACATGCTAGCCTGTCTTCTACCTCACACCTGAGGGTCACCCTTGTGATTCTACAAATATAATGAGTGGCTATTAAAAGAAGGAAACTATTTAGAGTAAAGAAAAGCCTAAACTCAAAGCTTGAGAGTTGATTTTACCCCAGAAGCACAGCTCAGGTCAAATCAACTTACTTTCAAGTCTAAGGGCATCTGAGTCCCTCCCTGAATTCTCAACAGAGAGTACAGGCTCCTCCTCTGTTCCTGTCTCAGAGGGCTCTTCTTCGGCAGCATCCAGTGACTGTGAGTTGTCAAAATATTTCTGTTTGTCATGGCTGTTGTCCAGGGTTTTCTCATGACAATTACCTCAAGGACAAGAGACACAGAGACAGCATATTAGAAACATCTCTCTTAGGTAGTCCCAAGGCTCAAGGTCTTCAAGCAGCAGGAAGAGCAAAAAGATGATGGTGTCAGTTTTTCTCCCGCAGGACATACAAAAATCAGTGAGCTGGAGCACCACGAGCCAGATCTTTATTGTGACTCAAGATTTTGCACTGAGGTTCAAGTTTCATCTGCTAGACCAGCATAAGAACCAAGTTTTGGGGGGAAAAATTATGACAACAAAGATCAATTCCCAAGATCTCACTGCATTTACAATGAATGACTGTGAAATATTTCTCTGAAAGTCAGAAACATCACAAAAAAGTAAGTTTCCTTCTGTTTGTCTTTCAAGGGCGAGAAATGACCAATTAGTACCTGAATAAGTCTGGAGATGGATGAACTATAGCAGAGAAATATAATATCCATTCTCGAATCACAAAATACAATACCCATTCTCGAGGCCTCAAAATGAAAGATACATCAAAAGGCAAAGGATTATAAATTAAAAACCAAGGACTTAAAGAGGGATGGTGGTGGTCGAGAATCCATGTTTTAGACCGCAACATCACAAAGATGTGCATTATTCTTTTGGAAAACGAATTCTGCTCATGTAAAGATTTACTTTAGTGTAAAATGTCACATCTGGAATGTAATTGTTGCATTTTCTGTTACTTTCTGCTATGCACAGGGAGCCTGACCTCTTACTACAGTTTTGCCATTGAGTTGAAGAGCCTTGACCCTCTTAGGGATTGTGTGTTCATGTGGATAAAGAGCCACTACCCTGCTCCACCTGATGGCCATTCTCTGGGTGGGGTAATGTGTTACTAGGTTGGTGTGTCTGATGTGGCAGTGATCTGCCAGCTGAGCAGGACTCCTCTTCCATTTGATGTGCGCTGTCACGAACGATGTATGTACAGTGGAAGCCTACACATCTCTCCTCTCATCGGACAATTCTTCCAGTAAGAGTATCTAAGTAACTTCCCTCCTTTACCAGAACCTTCAAACATGCTCTACAGGTTCATTTTAAATAAAAAATTGTCCCAAAGAGAGGTATGTAGCCAATTAAGCTCTCTCTGCAGCAATGGAAGTACAAGAAGTCTCTTTCTGGATTTGAAGATTCCCTTTTAGATTTCATAATTGAGGAAAGCACTTCTCATGTCATTTCTGTTATTGTGCCAGGAAAACATAATGGACTCAAAACCTTTCCCAACTTATGGAGTTTGCAGTAAGGGAACTGCACGCTTAAGGAGTCACTTTGATTTTCCAGTTCTACACTCACACATCTGAGGCTACCATATTTAATAAGGTTACATCAGAAACGGATTTTTTTTTTGTTTCAGAGGGGCTTTAGCTCTTAAGAAGCTCACAAGCAACTTGGGAAGACAGTAAATACAAGACAACAAACAATAATGAGGTAGCACACTGTGCCAACTAGGTGCTTCAGAGACTAAGCTTTGAGCAGGTAAACCCTAATTTTGAGGAAAAGGTAGTATAGGACTTAAAAACAGGGAATTACAAGGAAGGGAGGCAGGATCTCCTGAGTGCTTTTGGTATTTTTTCTTCTACTTACCCCTCAAAAATGCCTTGTGAAATAACTGATTTTCATTATACAGATAAGGAAACTGAGTCTCAGTGAAATCAAGTAACTTGCCTAAGGTGAAGCAATAAGTGGTAGATCTGAGATTTCAATCAGTTCTATCCTACTAGAAGGCCTCTTGGCTTTCCAACAGTCAATGCCACCTCTTTAGAAGAAATGAGAAGGTGGCACCATACGCAGGAAGGAATTATGTGTTGAGCAAAGCAACAGGCGCAGGAGTTCTCGTTTGTGTTTGGGAAACGATGAGAACCAGTTTGAGAGATGGAAGGTTGTGTGGTGGGCTGTGTGTGCGCGCCCATCAAAGGTTGACAGGAAAGATGCCATGATCAATGACAGTCATTCTTTCTTCAAATCCCTCTGTGAGAGAACAGAAGTAGAGGATCAGTTTCTGCTTCTGTCTTTACCATCGAGTATGTGCAGGTAAATATGGGGAAGCTAAGCATAAGAGCATTAAAATAAAGTAGTGAAAACAAACAATTGTACACACCCAACTAACTAAAATCAACTATGAAGAACATCACAATTCCTAGTGACAACTCTTAACTGGGATATAAATAAGCATGATGATTAAAGACACATAGAAAATAATGATGACAATGATGTTGATGATTTTCAAACATACATTATTCCTAGTGACTGTTCTCTGCTTTCAGCTTTGGTGAGTTTGCCTCTAAAGCATTCTGCACCTGGACACAGGCTGAGAGAAACAATGTTACAAAAGCAAAGGACAAACCTTTAACACTGGGACCCATAAAATTCTGTGTTTTCTGTAATTGACTTCCTCCTCCAACCTCTGCCTCTCTGATTTTTCTCTCCCACTCTCCTCCCATTATGAAAATTTAATTGGTTTCATCTTTTTAAATGTCTGCAATATTTAAAAATGCCTCATAGGTAATTTATAAGATATGATGTGCGTAAGATCCTGAAGCTAAAATTAGTCCTGCATGACCTCAAACCCAGACGCATTCTTGAAGGAAGCCTTGTGCATTCTAAGAATGTCTTGTCCTCCAACTCAGGAAATTGGGGCCAACATCTCCGAGAGGGAGGGCAGAAGAGGGGATTAGGGAGAATTGGGAATAAAAAGGAATAAGAAGTTTATGTTATAGTATTTGTTCCAAGTAGGCAGAACCAAAATGATCAGGTAAAAGCTATATGCTTTAAGGATTCACTTTTTCAAGTTAGAACTGTTAATATTAATTTCCTTAGGCTGACAGTTAAAGACAGACTGGTTCAGTGTTCTGTTGTGATTTACATAATTATCTAGGCTAATAATAAAAAGCCAAATTGCCTATTTTTAAAATTGCTCCTTCCGGTTGTCTGAAGGAGAACTGAAACACTTCAGAAAGAAGTAAAGTTTCTATTCTTTGGGCTGCAGTATAGCTCTACTCTAGCTCAAAGGGGAACTAAACAAAGTTGCCTATATGGAAAAATTGTCACTTGTCTTCCCAGCAGAGGTGGAGATGATGTCCTCATTAAAGAAACACAGGAAAATGTTGGCGAAAGAAAAATGGAAAGATACCTAAAAAGTAACAAGTCATCTTCCATGCATATGACTATTATTTTTTGCTGATGCAGAAATGAGATTTTGTGTCTTAGACTAACCTTGTGAGGTAGGATTTCTTTCTTTCTTTTTTTCTAAGGAACTACATGATTTAAATGAAATGCTTTGGATAACAAGGTCCCAAGTGAAAAAGGAAGCACTTTTCTGTGCTTTACTGCTGTGCTATATACTTGCTTGCAAAGCATTTAGCATCTAATTCAAATCCTGACAGTTCAGTTTTTCTTGGAAGTAGGCAACTACACAGCAATACCAACTAAGCATAAAACTCCAGGTAGGGTATTTCTGATTCTGGAATAGCTATGCGATCTTAGACATATCAACATCCTTTTCTGTGGCTAGAGTATCATCTGCATAAACTGAATTATTAATAGTAACCTATCCTACAAGGATGTTCTGGAAAACAACTAAATATTTAATATATCGTGTCAAAGCATTAAGTCTCCTAAGGCAAAAGGCACAGTTTATCGTGTGGCTAAACAGGTTTTCAGAGTAAACTAAGTTCTCAGGAACACCTATCATTACTAAGGCTGAGGAAATCTTCTATCTTCTCATAATTCTGTTTACAGAGGGCCCAGAAGAATACTTATTTTCTAGAATTGGGTAACCACTTACTCTTTAAAAAACATGCTTACCTTCTCAATCTTTTAAGTTGGCAAGCCATTCCTGGCTGGGTACTTTTAGGATCCTTTAGGATTAGTTATAACAAAGAAATGCCACAAATAAATTGAGAGGAATCAGCTTTGAAAGAGCCACATAACTAGAGCTAGTCAAGAAGAACTAATAAAGGCTCATGTTCTGTTAGCCTAGAGCATCGTGGCTAAGAGCTCAGATGAGCCAGCCTAAACGAGTTCCAATCCTGTTTCTACTACTTTCGAGCTGCACACAGCAGGGCAAGTTACTTTTACTCTTTTTGTGCATCAGTTTCTTCATCTGCAAACGGAGCTTCATGGTAATGCCCACCTCACAGAGTTGCTAAGATTCAATTTAAGAAGTGAGACCATGGCCTAGCACATGGTGAGCTATTACTGTTGTCTCTCTGAAAAGGTGCAAAGGAATAAATTATCCCAACGTCATCTCTTCCACCAAGGCCTTCCAGCTATAGCCCAACTCAATCTCTGTATGAGCCACTGGCTCTAGAAGTCATCAGGGGATCTGCCTCATTTCAGTGCCAATGTATGTGTGCGCGTGGGTGTGTGTGTAAGAGATGATGAAGGCAGCACAGAGTTCACTTCTACTGGGCTTTTAGAAGAAAACAGCAACTAATTCAGATTCAACTGCTTGGCATATCTGAATCCTAAAATACTTAGCACATTTAGAAATTTGCCTCAGTCTGCTCTATGTTCTCTGAATTCATAGCCTTACAATATGAAAAGAGACCACAGATCTGCTGTTCAGTTAAATCAACACTTACCTCTCTGCACCCCACAATGTGTGTTATATTGTGACATATTAAAGGTTGGCGCCAGTCTTCTTCCAAATTTTTCTTGCTTGAACATACTTTCCCCCATGCAACAAATAATGTAATACTCCTATGCTTCCTATTATATAATGACTTTTTTCTAAGGCATAAATAACAAACTGATTTATAATAGGAACTAGGATTTGAATTTGAATTTTATGTTGCTGAAGGCAAAGTAACAGATGTTAGAAAAATGGCCTTTCTGAACAGTGGAATATTCTAAAGATATCCTTACTATCCCTGTTCTAACCAGATTATATTATACTCTAAGGTCTCCTTTCTTATGCCTATAAGAAAAGTTACCTTACAGGAGGCATTCTGGTACATTCAACTAAACATAAGGTACCTGGGTAGAAAATGCCCGGGTTGTCCCCTTAATAGACATGAGTATTTTACAGTATTTATCTTTCTCCTTATCTTTCTACTCAACTCCACTCAAATTATGCAGCTATATAAAATCTTTTTTCTGTATATAGGTAATACCGTGAAAGTTTTATTATAATTTTAGATAACTCAAAGCTTCATGGTATTTCCCTAGTAAGATAATCTTTTAGAAAAGGTAGTAAAATAAATCACGAAGTGAACAGAAGTCTATCTTTCAGTTGCTCACCATGCTATGCAAAGTTACTTTAAAAATACTATCAGGAAATGTTAACTGTGGGAGTTAGGTGGGGCTTGGTACCATACAAAGTAATAAGCCTATCTGATGTAGAAAGAAACCTTTCTGGGAATAGGTATCTTTAAGATTTCCACTTCCAGAGGTTGTGACAGAGGTCCTGTAGACCTGGTTCCTAGAAGAGCATTCCACGGTATAATTCAAATCTGGTCTTAGCGGCAGCCTTTCTGTACACACTTGAGCCAATCAACTTACTTCTGTGTCTAGGTTCTTTATCTGAAATGAGAGCACTCCTGGGACACAGCACTAGTGAAACCACCAGGGGCCTCGGAGCTCCCTGGGTCTGGGTGAGACCTAGCTTGCTGATGACCACGCTGGAGACAATAGTGAGGCTGCCTCACCTCCTTTGCCCTGTGCTGCCCTCTACTTAAGAAAGACAAGAGAAATCATTTTGACAGAAGTACTGGCTCCTCAGACTTGTTCTCTTTCAGCAATTACTGCCAAAGGAAATTCTTTGCAGGAGGTTTAAAGTAATGGTTATGTACTGACTGACCTTAAAAGTGCAATGCCAGATAGAAAACAAACCATATTAAAGACCTGAGATTAGCAACCTCGGAATTATACAGGCATTCCCTCCTGGTGAGGTGAATGAGTCAGAAACGAGTTCAAAAAAGAAAAACTAAGGAAAGGCTGTGAACTCAAATACAAGTGTGTGTGTGTGTGTGTGTGTGTGTGTGTGTGTGGTGTATGTATGTGTGTGTGCGTTTTCCTTTTACTACACATTACAGGTCTGAAGTCTATGCTGGGGACCACTTGGGCCACATATAGGAGGGCAGTCTGCTTTGCCTAGGGATTCAAGCCTGCGCTGCTTTCTGTAGACTTAAATTCCCAACCTCCCTTTAGAGGAGAAAAATGAGAGCTGGGTGTAAATCTGGCCTGTCTTCCCATGTGGCCTTCTCTTAAGTGACTGTGGCATAGAGGGCAAAGGCAGCCAGTTGAGACACAGACACCATAACCTGTGGTCTGTGGAAATAACTCCAGTGATGGAATCCGAACTCTTGGCAGCTATGTTTTCTTTAGAAATGGGAAGAATCAGGTTCGATCACTAAAACAAGGGAATTTAAACATTCACCAAAAGTTTACTATGAAAGATTTTCCCATGCAGAGAGTACACTGAAGAAGAAAGCTAGTTAATTGCCACAGCTGCTAGTCGTCGTCGTCGTGATCTTAGTAGTAGTCTTAGTCACAGTATTTAAATCTCTGGGTTAGTTCAGCTGAGGCAAACTTGTTTCAAGCAAGTGTGCTGGGTTTCTAAACCCAACAGGTTTTCTCTGATTTACTGATCTACCCATAAATGATAGTTTTCCCGTGAGGGTCAACAAGGACACAGGTTTGTAACTTTCATCAAAAACAGTGCATACAGGGAGTGAGAATGCAGGCTCTAGGACATGTCAGCTCCCAGTGGACAAGAGAGACAGTATGATTTCTTTCGTCTTCTCCCTCCTATGGTGTGGGAGCCGCAGACTTTAAAAGAAGATCTGTATCTATATATGTATATTGAGTGGGGGTTTGGTGTAAAGCATTCTGGGTAAATGGTGGGTGGACAGAAGTTAATTACTCTTTATTACTAGGTATTCTCAGTAGTTCAAACTTGAAATATCACCAGCTACTTGTCATTTAAGTAAATTCTATGTGCTAATCAATAGGGGACGGGGCGCAGAATGTATGGTGGGCCAGAGTATGAAAACGAAAAAAGGACTGGTCCCTGCTCTCAATGAGCTGAAGAAGCCTTGTAGGAGAGTTGTGTCTCATACACAAATAACTATAATGGCAAGACACAGGAGCTTTAGGAGAGGATCAGGTAGAATGATTAGTTACAGATTACTTATAACTAAGGGCTTGGGTAAGGCATATGGCAGAGCTGGACCTTGAAGGATGGGTAAGATTAGGATCTTTGTAGAGGGGAAGGGCATGATGGAGGGTGAGGAGGAGGAGCTGCAGAAAACATGAGCAAACACATGAATCCAGGGAAGTGGGATGTGTGTAGTAAAGGAAACAGGCTATCCACAGTATTATCCTCCTATATTACGGTTACAATTTACATTGACTTTGCCAGAAGCAGAAAGATATTAAAGTATTTATGTGGTCAGTGAGCTTAAATCCAGCACATCTATTTGAGGCAACCACACATACTTGAGTCGATTTCACTCAATTCTTAATAGTCAGAATAAGCCTACAAATAGGTGGTAGGGGGAGGGGCTTAGATTTCCTAGCTACCCACAACCTTCAGGGTTTATCATGTGCCTCTTCCTTCTCCTGCTGCAAGTGAATGGTCACCTGCTGGTGTTGAGGAAAGGAAACTAGCAGAAAATCAACAGACCTTAACTCTGGTTCTCTTCCTCAAAATACAAATGGAGCCAGAGATAGAGCACAGTGGGGAAGGGACCTACCATCAGAAGCACTTACTTGTTGGGCATATCAGGATTGCCCATTTTCCTATTGCAAGGGTATTAGGCCAGGTCAAGCCTAATAAGATCTCAAAGGCTACTTGGTCTTTTTTTATTCCTCAGGGTAAGTGAATCATAAGGATGTCTTTAAATGAGAACTCAAGACCCTAGTTATTCTAGAATCGATAAGGACTTGAACCTAGTAATATCTCATAGGACTCATAGGTGAAAACCAAGAGCATTAGCAATTGTCCTTTTCATTGGTATGGGTAGTGAGTATATTTAAACCAAGGGTTTTTTGGTTTCGTTTTATTTAAAAGGCCACTTAAAGTCCCTCCACCACATAATATTTTAAGGAGGGCCTTGTGAATTTCAAGAAACAAAGTTCCTTAGTTGCCTGACGGCAGACACCACTTCGTGGGTATCAGATTAAGACAAGCACTTTGATTAGAGCATATCTAAGTATATATATATAACCAATGCACTAAATCAAGTAAAAAGCACGGAAAAATAAATGGTGCTATCACACTTTTTCCTTTTGCTTTATGTGACCAAATGCAAGTCACCTGGAGGCATTCACCTTGGTGGCCACTTTGCACATAATAACATGGTTTCTAAGACCTTACACTTTTCCAATTTTTAACATTTATGCTTTTTAGGCAGTGAAAGAGGTAGGGAATTGTTTAATTTTTTTGTTCATGTTAGGTTTTTCCCTAGCTATATTTCACACTGCCAAGGGAAACCTGGCTATGTTATTAGACGTGTGGCAGGAATAGGAACATCTGATCAACAAATGGTACACTATCAACTGCCACGGACCTCCAGCGCTTTTTCCTGAAATTTGATATGCTTGTAATTTTTTAAAAAATAATAATCACTTTGGATATGCGATCTGACTGGGTTGTTAACCTGTGCCTGATAGCTAAAAAGGTTTAAATTGCTTTGGGTTTGGCAAATTTCAAATGGCAAATACAGGCTTGATATTATAAAAAGCAATTAAATGAGAAGATAAATCCAAAGCTACGAAATTTAAATTTCTCCTGCATTTTCAAGATCATAACCAAATAAACCTTGCTAAGAAAAAGTTAAGAGATGGGATGCCTCGGTTGCTCAGTCGGTTAAGCATCTGCCTTCGGCTCGGGTCGTGATCCCGGGAGTCCTGGGATCAAGTCCTGCATCGGGCTCCCTGCTCAGCAGAGAGCCTGCTTCTCCTCCTGCCTGCTGCTCTCACTGCTTGTACCTCCCCTTCTCTCTCTCTCTGACAAATAAATAAAATATAAAAAAAAAAAGTTAAGAGATTACTGAAATTTTCTTGGTCAAAGAGCATGGTAGTTTAGTATGAAATACTATCTGACTACTAGTAATTACGACACTGGAAGAAAAAAGGCGGAAAAAAAATCAAAGCCAGCATTCCACATACACATATATATGCCAGAGAGCCTCAGTCATACGTATTTTAAAACTAACTAATATTCTTTTGTAGTGATTATCAGGTTTAACTGCTTTATTTCCATCAGGCCATGAAACTGAGTAGAAATCATTCAATGATTAAATTTGTAAAGGGGTTTAAAGACTTAGTGCTAATAGTGTTAAAAATTTCAAAGCTGGGAATTCACTTCAAATGGCTGGCTCACAGCGCACATAAAGAACTTACAGAGGCACAAATCACTTAAAAAAAAAAAAAAAAAGAGCTCATTCCACCAACGCAGAATGGACTTCCAGTGTGTCTGTATGTGTGTGTGCATACGCACGTGTGTGGGTGCACAAGTTCTGAATCAGAATAATCTTTTTGAAGGGGAAGAGTCGTGCAAATGCTTCCTATATTGGATAGCAAAATAGCTCTAAAAACATCACCAACAATGAATGGAAGCTGAAATTTAAAAAGAGAGACAGCAACCAATGAACTTGCCTAACTTACAGAATTAGGTGCCTTCAGTTCTTATCAGGAGACTGATCTACAACTGCAGTCACAAACCATATTAAAAGTACCTTGTTCAATCATTACTAAGGGCTAGATTAAACAGACCCCATCTTGCTCATCCTTACTATCTTCTCGTAGGTGTACAATCACTTTGTCCATAGTGATCTGAGTGTAGGAAATTACAGTGAGCTCCTGATGTACGATGGAGTCTACATTCAAAGAAAGATGTCCAAGTAGAACTTCCCAACCCTATCTGTAGGTAAGTGATCATAAAATAGGATTAAAGATGCCATCCAGTGGGTATCCTCAAACTATACAAAGAGCAGAAAGGAGGCAGAACTGTGTTCTAAACTTACTTTAGTACCCAAAAATATGGGACTCAAGATAGTAACCCTAATACTGGTTGAGTATACTGGTGGAGACCATTTGCACACCTCAAGTGTTAAGCTCATCAATTCAGAGATATTATAAATTTATTTTTAGATCAGTGAATAAAAGTATTCCATAACCGAGTAACAACCTCCACTGACGTCAAGCAGTGCTATGGAAACGTCTATACTGACGGCTCAGTTGCTACCCTCAGTCTCGGTCCTCCTGGAGCATCACAGACAAGGCAGTGCTGATTCAATTCCGACAGACCACTGGGAGCAGAGAAAATCACGTGCTCTGTGATATTACATGCTGAGGTCTGAACGCCCTCCTGATAAATGCCCCCTTTTTTCAGTCCCCTGGCCAAATTTTCTGTTTTATTTCAAACATAGTTACTTTTTCAATATTTCTAACAGGTGAATTTTAAAAATCTTCCTTATGTGTATCCTATTAATATGTTTCTAAAGAATATTTCTTGGTATCATTATCTACTTGCTTTAAAGTTATTTTAGTCACTGAGTGACAGGCTGAAACATGAGTTATAATTTAGAAACTATGGCAATAGCTCTAAAAGAGCTCATTTTAACACTTCTATTATCCTAAGCTTTATTCTTGTTGTTTTAGTGTAGCTATCTCCCCATTTTACAGAAAATACTTTTGATAAAATGAAGTCACCAATGACTTCTTAAACTGTTAAACCCAGGGTGTTCCACACTCTTCATCTGCCAACTACTGCCATGATTTTTCTATAGGTACTGGCACCACTGTTTATGTAATGTTTTTCTTTAAATGGATTCACTGTATAATCTTAGATCATGTTAAAATGAAAAATCAGTACCACTATTCATAAATCAGAGGTTTGATGTGCTATACATTTTTCCTAGTACCCATCAAAATAAACCATAAATACTAAAATTATTAAAAAAATTTTTTAATACTAAAACTATTTTGTTATTTATTTATTTATTTATCTATTTTGCAGCAAAGGCCATAGTCGCCAAACTGTGGAAAGAGCTAAAACTATTTTATTTTTTTTTAAAGATTTTATTTATTTATTTGACAGACAGAAATCACAAGTAGACAGAGAGGCAGAGAGAGAGAGAGGAGGAAGCAGGCTTCCCGCTGAGCAGAGAGCCCAATGCGGGGCTCGACCCCAGGACCCTGAGATCATGACCTGAGCTGAAGGCAGAGGCTTTAACCCACTGAGCCACCCAGGCACCCCCTGAAACTATTTTAAAATGTTAACCTAAATAAACCTGAAAGCTGGTGTGCCTCTAGTGGTATCTGTCTCATACTTGGGGAACTAACACAGAACAGACTAGTACTGATTTCTTTTTCCTTATCAAACCCTCTGTTCTTCTGATCTTGAGGACATAGCTCCCCCTTGACTTCCCAATACTCCTCTACTCCTTCACTGGCTCTGCTCCTTAAATGGCAGTATTTTCTAGGATTCCACCCTTGCCCTTTTCTTCTCACCTTTCACATTCTCTCTGAGGGAGCCAGAGGCTTCTCTAAAAGAACATGTCTATTGCGGAACTTATTCTCCAGCCTTACATCAATGCAGAAATTATTTCTTTTCCATATACTCTCTCTTAATTAATGACACTGACATTTATGCAGATACCAAAGTCTGAAACTTCTCTGGTCACTCTCATTCTGAGTCCACTGTTTTCAGCCTTTCCCGCCTCAACATTACCCACAACATCCTCTGCCTCTCTTCACCCTGATCTGACAACTGGCCTCTCATTTCACCGAGAAGCAATCAGAAGTCCACAAGTATACCTATATATTGTCCTGACTCCTATTTCACGACAAACCCTAACCTACGTTTGTGCCTCAGATGCCATCCCCACATCTATTCAAGAACTTTGCTTCCACAATTAGCTTCTCTCTTTTTTTGCATCCTTAATTTCTCCTTCTTTACTGGATCTCCTTCTTTAATTTCTCCTTCCTTATTGGATCAGTCCTATACAAACATACTGCAAAATGTTCTATGTTTAGAATAAAACCCAAACCAAATTTATCCTTAACCCCTCATTCCTTTCTAACTTCCATCTCATTTTCTTCTTCTCATTTTAGCAAAACTCCTTGAAAGAGTTGCTAGCCATCTCCAAAAACCCTCTTCACAACCCATTTCATACAAACTTTTAGAAGACTGCCAATGACCTCCATGTTCCTAAACTCAATGGCTTATTCTCTGTCCTCATCCAACTCACCTCTTAGGATGCATCCATGTGGTGCAACAATAATGATACAACAGACTACTTCTCAAAAACATTTTCTTCATTTCTGGGACAAAATACTTGCCTGACGTTCCTACTGTCTAGCTGGCTGTTCCTTTAGTGTTCTTTCTCTTCTCAACCTCCTAATGTTGACTGGAATATCCAGTAATTCACTGTTGACCTACTTTCCTTTTTATACTAACCACTGAGGTAACTTCATCCAAGCTCATGATTTAAAACACCATGCCTAAGCCCATGGCTCACGAATTTTCATCTCTAGCCTGGGGCTCTTCCCTGATGATCATGACACTCATATATCTAACTGCCTCCCTAACACTTGCACTGAAACATTTAATAAGCAAATCAATCTTAACATTTACAAAGCCAAACTTGTTTGTCTCCCTAAACCTGCTCCTTCCTCAGACTTTACTATCTCATTTAACAGCACCAATGGTGATTATAAATCTTACCAAATAGCACCAGCTGCTCAGGTCCCAAATTTAGGAGTTATCCATTACCTCTTTTTCCTTCGTTTCCAACATTCCCTCTGGTAGTGTCTTGTTGGTTCTGTTTTCAAATATGCAACCCAAATACAATGATGACTTTTCACCTTCTCCCCCTTCACCTGGCTGGTTCAAGCCAATACTATTTTTCACCTGTATTTTTGCAACAGCAACCTAATTGGTCTTCCTGCTTGTGCCCTTACCGTATCACAATCTATTTTCAATAGAGCTGCTAGAGGAAACCTGCTAATATGTAAATCAGACCATTTTTCTTATCTGCTCAAAACCTTCCAAATCATACATCTTTTTCTTGGAATAAAAGCCCAAATTATTAGAATGGTCTGCAAGGCAGTAAAAACACGGTTATATCCTCCTCCCATTCACCTCTGTTTTCATCTCTTGTAAGTCCACTGCAACCATACAGGCCTTCTTGCTATTCCTTGCAAAAGCCTTTGCAACAACTATTCTCTCTCATATGCTGTATGTCTGCGGGGCCTAAACGCTTACCTCCTTCAAGACTTTGCTCAAATATTACTTTCTCAGTGGGGCCTCTTTGAACAATCCAGTTTGAATCTCAGCTGACCTCCTGCTCTATTCTCTCCTTAGCACTATCTTCTAAAGGATGTTAGAAGAGTTTATTTTTTTATTATAATAAAATAAATTTATTATATCTATCATCTGCTACCTGTTTCTCTCCAGTAGAATGAAGCTCCATAAGACCTGGAATTTTTTTTCTGTTTGGTTTCCAGTTCCTAGAATAGTGCCTGGCAGACACTACTAGATGAATGAAAAACTAAGCAGTTTTTCACTCGGTTTCCTTTAGTTAAAAGAAAACATTCTGTTGCTTTAGAAGGTTGTATCCATATCAAATTTCACTTTTTCTTAAATACTGTTTGGCCAGGTTAACAATCGATAATAACTGGAGGAGAACTGTGGAAAGATCTTAGGCAGGGGCCAACAGGCTCATTCCTCAAAAGAAAAAATATTTCAAAAGTTCACATCAAAAACCAGAATGTATTTGAAAACTAAAACGAATAATTTTATATTTAATGTCTTTCAGAGGGTGAAGTGTAAAACCACTGGCTATCAGAATTTGACTTACTGTCCTAAGCTCTTATGAAAACCAAAGGTAAACACTTTGTTCATGAAAGCTAAATGCTGGGAATCCCAAAAGATTAAAAAAAAAAAAAAAAAAAAAAGCAAGTACAGCCGCCAGATCTGTGTATAATCCAAGGCTGTGTGGCAATCTAATGACGCAAAATTCAGGAGGGACAAAGGTGACAAGCTACACCAAAAGGGACTGTTTAAGATGTGCCTTTAGGGTTATGACTGCCCCCATAATCTAGTTCCGGTTCACACTTTATACAGGGAAGTAACTCTTTTCAGTGATGACATAAAAAGTCAGTGATTATACCACCTTCACAAAAAATGTCTCAAGAATGAATTATTTCAATCATAGCAGTGGAATAAGTTATTACTCATTGGGAGTAACAGAATTATGCACAGGAACCACAGTGGCCTTGGAAGGCAGAGGACTCAGATTTCAATCTCGGCTCTACCGCTGAGTGACACTTAACTTGAGTAACTCATAATCTTTGCTTCTAAACTCATCAAAAGGGGCCTTTACCTATTCCCCCTCTACCACATAGATACTTGTCAAAGGATAATTTCTAAACCAAATAATTATAGCCCTTTTTAGTAAAGAAACATGAAAATCTTAAAAACATAAGAGTTATATTCGGCTTTGTTGCAGGATATGCTTACATTTAAGGATTTTGAAATCTGTAGCATATTAAACCAAAGTTTTATTTCTTCTTATGGAAATAAATGGAGGGAAGCTAACTAGTAGCATATTAAAAATGCTGTAAAAACTGGAACTTTAAGACTTTATCTTGTTTTTTAAAGCAGACATCTTCATTAATTTTTATGAAGAATATCATAAAGCAAAGTCTTAATTGCAGGTAGCATATCCTGGGTAGTCCACAGGAGGGCAGCAAAATGCAAGATTTCTTTTTCTTCAAAATCTAAACTCCAGGTGAAATTGCTTTAAGCCACAAGTTATAAATCTACAGAAATTTAGGTTGAAGAACATAGACTAAAACTATAGGTAATAAACCAAATTATAAAAAGAGAGAGAAATTATCTCTTTTTATAATTTAAAAGGTAAGAGTAAAATTATTAGGTAAATAAAATTATTAGGTTAAAAATTTTTTTTTCTCTAGTGGTGAAAGCTTTCAAATACATATTATCGAAAAACCAGCATAAAATTCTAAGCATAGATAGATATTAAAGTCTGAGTCCTACTGTACAACATTCATCTGTCATTTCTTAAGGTCTGGGTCAGTTTTTGTTTTTGTTTTTTTAGGATTTTATTTATTTATTTGAGAGAGAGAGAGAATGAGGGAGAGAGAGAGAGAGAGCATGAGAAGGGAGAGGGTCAGAGGGAGAAGCAGACTCCCTGCCGAGCAGGAAGCCTGATGCGGGAATTGATCCGGGGACTCCAGGATCATGACCTAAGTCGAAGGCAGTCGCCCAACCAACTGAGACACCCACGCGCCCCTGGGTCAGTATTTTTAAGTGGGCATGTGTCTTAGTGAATTATGAAAAGACCAGAGAAATTCGGGTTAGATGCTTAATTATATTCAGCAAATACCAAAGCCATTGTCAGTGGCATACCTGTAAGCATCTCATGTAACTGATGTCTAATAAATATGACCGGACATTGCTCTTATGTTTCCTAACAAAAGAAAAATAATACTGGATGAAAAATACTGAAAATAAAGTAAAACCATACATATCAGAGACATAATAATAAAATAATCTAGACTGCTTAAAGAGTAGAAAAATATCTTTGCTAGATAGAACTTTTTGATTAGCAAATTAGTGAAGTTGAAGGAAAAAGTACTTAGAAAATATTTTGGAGTAAAATCCATTAAGTGTATTTTTCTGGACTTCTTGACAGATTCAATATTTAATCATTCTGCTTATATTGTTACTAAAATTTATTTTCCATTTTTGGTCCTTAGAGAAGATAATCATTACTTCATAAAGTTTCATTCTTTCTGACACCTATATTGTTTCCAGTTAAAAGAAAAGTCCTTTTTTAGTACTGGGCACTGAAAAGAACTTACTTATACTCGAAAGCACTGCAAGTTTACTAAACAGATTCCATTTTACTTTATAAAGGGCCAAGTATGTTGTTATTGAAGAATGGGTTTGTTAAAGTGGCACATTCAGTTCTACTTAAGATAAACTGTGAAATAACAAACCATTAAATGTGGTAAAATGCATGTATTTCAAAACTGCCACAATAAATGTTTAATCAAAACTGAAAGTGCTAGCCTCTCTTTTAATAGTTAGCTCAAGAGTAGACAATTTAAAAATCAATCTATTAAAGCTTTCCTTCCCAGCATCGTTGAAACTGGGGTGCTGGGGCGCCTGGGTGGCTCAGTGGGTTAAGCCACTGCCTTCGGCTCAGGTCATGATCTCAGAGTCCTGGGATCGAGCCCCGCATGGGGCTCTCTGCTTAGCAGGGAGCCTGCTTCCTCCTCTCTCTGCCTGCCTCTCTGCCTGCTTGTGATCTCTCTGTCAAATAAATAAATAAAATCTTTAAAAAAAAAAAAAAAGAAACTAGGGTGCTGATATAAAACTACCTATAAAAGAGAAGAATTTATTAAAAGCTATTCAAAGGAGAGAGAAAGAGATGATGTCAAGTACTTTCTATATAAGAACATACACCTAACACATGGTAGTCAACAGAAGTTTAGAAAAACTGTCAGATAAATAATTATGCATTGACACAGTTTTTGGCTATAAAGCCTTTACAAGTGGAAACATTTTGTAAGCACAGTGATTGTGTATTTTTAAGTTGAACGAAGTACCTGTGCAAACATTCCAAGAAGCATACACTGAAAATCTGTGTGAAAAATTCCATGATTACATATGAAAAGCAAAAAAATACTTGCTCAAGTTAACAGACTGCCTATGCCTACAATTTTAGCATTAAGTTCATATCATCCAAGAGATTATACTATGTTATAGCGGCTGTAAAAACAGTTACTAACATGGAACAATAATTTGTTAAAGACTAACAATAATGGTCAGAAAATTATTAAAGAAATGTTTTCTAAGAGTAATTAGTTATTTTTGAGCTTGAAGAAAAGCATATCTGTAAAGCTTTTAAATAGCTTTTTTTTAAATGGTAGCTTTTCTTTTTTTTTTTTTTTAAGATTTTATTTATTTATTTGATAGAGATCACAAGCAGGCAGAGAAAAAGCCAGAGAGAGAGGGAGAAGCAGACTCCCTGCTGAGCAGAGAGCCTGATGTGGGGCTCGATCCTAGGACCCTGGGATCATGACCCGAGCCGAAGGCAGAGGCTTTAACCCACTGAGACACCCAGGCGCCCCTTAAATGGTAGCTTTTCAAACAGACTTTCATAAAGTAATGACTTAGGTTGGGATGGTGAGGGTAAGGGCAGCTGAAATTCTCTAATAAAAATCAACATGAATTCCTTGATTACTATATGGAAAAAGAATCATAAGCCTTGTTGATATCTTGAAAACTTCATACTGTCACAATAAAAACTTCAGAAAGATAATGTCTCAGACAAGTAGGATAACTTATGAAGTTATTTCAATATTTAAAAATTATTTCAATATTGCAAAAGTGAAAAAGCAAAAGGCAGACAATCATCTGAAGGTACAGAAATGCTAACCACTATTCACAGGGTTTTCTCTTTTTTGTCCTCAACCATTTAGTAAAGCTCAGAGATAAAGGAGATTAAACTGGGTTTTCAAATACAAGAAGTTCAAGTTCAAGGAGATACTTGTTGCTTTGAAGTTTCAGCTTTTCAAAGCTGGAACTCAGCAAAGTAAATGCAAATGTACAGGATTCCTGTGGAAACAGTAATGTAAAAACACTGTCAAAGAGAAAAATCAATACAGAAATGAACTCAGTATGTCGATGAAGTTGTCAACTTAGAAAATGCTATAGCATACATTTCCATCAGGCGGTATCAGTAGTTAGCAGATGGTGGATTCTCTTCTAAAGTAATTAATCGCAACATAAAAGGGGCTAAATTAAAAAAATTTGTTCCAGAGCTCTCTCTGAAACAACTAAAAAAATATTCCCTCTTCCCAAGTCAAATTACTTTCTTTTATTGTCTTAGATCAAGTAATAATATCTGTGGGATACCTGGACAACTAAATATTAAGATACTACAACTTCGTAGATTGGTTTCAGGTTATTAGTTTCCTGGGCTAGTTGAAATTGTGCTCTGGGGAAGAAGTTTGAGACAACTGAATTCCTTCTCTTGACGTGACTGACATAAAATAATAATAAATTTCAAGAAACTGAAATCCTAAGCAAAAGCATGTAAAGTAATATTAGCAAAAAGGCTTTTTAGAAGAGGGCCACTATATATATACACAAAACTTTTCTTTCCAATAACAAAGACATCAAGAGGGGCGAAGGAGATGAAAGCAGGTAAAAAAATATGAGAGACTATTAATAAAAGCAGCTCATTGAAAAAAGTGAAATTCTGTTTACAAGGCTATTGTTAGGTAATCTAGGGAATTTAAGAGACCACAACATATTTTCTGGAATTAAATACGAAGATAAAGATCCATAACTCGCACCTTTAAGGTGGAACTATTTTGTACTTATTATGAATTTCTAATGGCTTACTTTTACCCAATACCTATCATGTGATAAGGATCTTACTTAATCCTACCAACAGGTCTATGGCATAGATTTTCCCTTTCATTTTATAGATGAGGATGGAAGCTACTTTACGGGGATCAGAAACACCGTAACGGCAGAGCTAAGGCTCAGACATGAGTCTGCAGGACTCTGTTGCATCGCTCAGCTATGCACTGTTGCGTTGCTGACACACTTAGGCCTTCCGCACTCATGCAAGCAACTCCAGATTGTGCTTAGTTCTTATCCACAACTGAGCAATGGAGTTTTGCTGCTACTAGATTTTTAGTTTCTCCACTAAAAAATTGGGCTCTGATACTTAAAAATGTACACTACTTACTGTCTATCATTTCAATAAGATCCCAAGGCAGTCTAGCACAGTGAATGGAAAACCATTTGCAGGATGTATATTTTCCTTCAGTGAAGCAGATGGACTGATAATGCTCTGCTCGAATATTACAATCTGATCTGAGCATTAACAAAGCACCCATGGTGTGTTCTACAACAGCAAGGTCCTGAGGGTCCACATAGACGTAAACCTCACCTCTCCTAGCTCAAGCCAAAGGTTTTTTATTCTTATAGTGAAAATTAAACAAATAAATAAACATAATGGAATCCTTAAGGAGTTCTAACTGATGAATTTACAAGAGTTCAGATAGCTATTGACTCAACAAATAATTTTTTACCCAGATGAATACACTTCTGCACAGGTGTGTATGTGTGTGTGTGTGTGTGTGTATGTGTATGTATATGTATGTGTGTATATATATACTGGTGGCTGTTGGAGAAAGTGGAAGTATGCAAGACGATACCCCTCAGTGTCAGGGGACTACTTTAAAGTGCAGTCAAGATCTGGATCATCTTCACTGAAAAGCAAGGGGGTATATTTCAGTGAATAAGGATCAGATCTTTAAATCTTATTGCAGGTTGTCTATATGGATGGATATATATATGAATATATATATATATATATATATATACACATATGAAATATATCCTTTATCATGAATATCAGTCATTAAGAAACATCATAGATTCTGGGGAGAGAAAAAACTCTCACATCTATCAATCTCAGTTGAATACACTTTAGTCAGCCTTTTTCAACGGGTTCCAGGACAGAATTAGACACAATACCCTAAGGCATATATATGTAAGTAATGAATTAATTTCCTTCTGATGTATGTAGAATTATACTAGTGATGTAAAATCCCTGGGAAAAACAGAGAAAATCATTTTCTGTGTTCTGCTGATCAGAACAGGAACCCTGGTTGAGCTCATTATTTTGTCAGCATTTAACAGCTTCTTACCACTGCAAACAGAAGAGGTGATGTTGTACAGAAAAGGATAAAACTGCATACAGCGTATCAACTTCAGGCTGTTTTCACATTCTGGGCATTTGGTCGTTAATTTCAAAGCCTGTCTAAAGGCCTCAAGTGCCCCACTGATATTCTTCAGAGCAAGGTAAGCATTTCCCAGGCTCAAAAAGGTCAGGGGCTGAAAAAAAAATTAGAAAAATGTTAGTGAATTAATATTTCCTGAGAGTTACAAAACTTTTGAAGTATACGTCTTTTGGCTTCTTTTAGGTTATCTCATAATAGTTAATGGTTAACTGTCCATTTTATTTAAATCAGCCAATTCCACAATTTTACCCTTTTACTAAAATAAAAAATAAAGTGTAATATACACTAAAGTATATAGATCAGTGAATTTTTATATGTGTATATATCCCTGTAACAACCTCTCATCTCAAGATATAAAACGTTTAGAATGTTTCTAAGACTCCAAAGGATTCCCTTGGGCAACCCAACCCAAATCCCAGATGCAACCAGTGTTGTTACGTTCTAGCACCATAAATTAGCTCTGCCTGTCCTGAAACCTCATATACATGCAATCAAACAGCATGTTCCCTTCCATGTATATATAATCTGTATGCTTTTGTAGATTCTTTTACTCAATACAATATCTAAGGTTTACAAAACTGAATGCTTTTTGTGTATAGTAGTTTATTATTATTTTTTTTAATTGATGTGTAATGTCTACCATGTGAATACATAGTTTGTTTGTTCATTCTCCTACTTATAAGCATTTGGACTGTTTCCAGTTTGGGGCTATGACAAATAAAGCTACTATGAACATTCTTGCAACTACCTTTTGATAGACATATTTGCTCATTTTCCTTGGATATATACTCAGCAGGGGGTCTTAGGGCAGGCATATATTTAGTTTTATAAGATACAACCAGGTTTTTTTTTTAAGATTTTTATTTATTTATTTGAGACAGAGAGGATGAATGGGGGTAGGTGCAAGGGGGAGGGAGAGGGACAAAAAGACTCTGAACTGAGTGTGGGCTCTGAGGTGAGGCTCAATTCCACAACCCCGAGATCACAACCTGAGCCAAAACCAAGAGTTGGGTGCTTAACTGACTGTGCCACCGAGGCGTCCCACAACCAAGGAGTTTTCTAACTCCTGGGATGTACAAATTTACACTCTTACCAGGAAGTATGAGAATCTATTAGTACTATCAGTCCTTTAAATTTAGCTGTTTTAGAGAAATAACGAAGTAGCATCTCAGTGTGGTTTCAGTTTGTATTTCCTTGGTTAGTACTGGTGAATATTTTGTCATGTGCTTATGGCCATTTGGATATCCTCATTTCTGAAGTGCCTTTTGTTTTCCCCATTAAAAAAAGAAAACAACCACAGGTTGTCTTTTCCTTACTGATTTGAAGGAACTCTTTATATATGTACCGGATATGGGTCCTTTGTTGGAAATATTTATCGCAAATATCTTCTCCCAGTCTGGGGTTTGCCTTTTATTATTTTATTAGTATCTCTGATAAAAAGACATTCTTACTTTTGATGAAGTTCTGTTTATAGATATATACATGAATATGTATATGTAAAATATATATTTATACAAATATGTATTTTACAGTTAGAGCTTTTTTAAATGTTTGCCTACTATAACATCATGAAGACTGTCCCTTATTTTTTCATCAAGCTTTATTATTTCATGTTTCACATTCTGGTACATGATCCACCTCAACTTAATTCTGTGTATGAAGTGAGGGAGGAGTCAAGGTTCATTTCTTTTTCCACAGGGATATCCAAGTATTCCAGCATTACTTACTGAAGAACCACCAGGTGTCCCCATTGCCCTGAACTACTGGTATACCTTTGTCATAAATCAAGTAACCATATATACGGGGGGTACTTCTAATTTTTCTCTTATGTTTTATTGATATGTTTGAGTATCCTTGTGCCAATACCATACTGACCTAATTATAGCAAGTCCTGAAATATAGTAATAGAAGCCTTCCCACTGTTTTTTTCTTCCCCTCACCTGCAAATTTTCTGGCTACTCTAGATCCATTTCTGTGTAGATTTTAGAATCAATTTATCCATTTACACACACATATACATGCAATCACTGGGAGTTCAGGATTAAATCTATAAATCAATTCTGGAGAGAACTTACATCTTAACAATATTGAAACCCTCCAATGCATGAGTAAAATGTCTCTTCACCTATTTAGGTCTACTTTGTCTTAGCAATATTTTGCAATCCAGTATAGAACTCTTATATATCTTCCTTTAAATTTATTTCTAGATATCTTGTTCGTTATTATAAATAGTTTTTGTATTCTATTTTCCAACTGTTTGTTGAGACTGTTTTTATAAGCAGCCCTACATATGCAGTTTAGGTCCTTTTAGTTGAAATACACCTATGCTTGTTAATTTGTATTTGCTTGTGTACAAACCATTTTTTCTACACTTATTTTATCATTAAAAATATTTTAAAGGATCTAAGAACGTTTTATTTTTCAAACTGTACAGTATATCCCTATGAAAAGCAATACCTATGATTTATGCAACTACTTGCTTTTTTTTTTTCCCCCCTTCTAACTACTTGCTTTTGATTCAGGCTGTTATTTATTTATTTATTTTTTTTAAGATTTTATTGATTTATTTGACACAGAGAGAGAGAGAGACAGCAAGAGAGGGAATACAAGAAGGGGAAGTTGGAGAGGGAGAAGCAGGCTTCCTGCTGAGCAGGGAGCCTGATGCAGGGCTCGATGCCAGGACCCTGGGATCATGACCTGAGCCGAAGGCAGATGCTTAACAACTGGGCCACACAGGCGCCCCTGATTCAGGCTGTTAGGTCATCCACAATATCTCACTATAACCAAGCCAAGGTGTACAAAACATTCCATATCACAGAGGCATAATCTAAGTAGCTCTCAGATTACATTTAAAATCTTACTTTGTGGTTCATACCCAGATGCAATTAAATCCCATATTTGGATTTCAAAGTGTCTTTATATTTTCACATAAGGAAACAAAACATTTATTCCTATGACCAGAATGATGGTTGTGCAAATATCTTATATTGAGATAAACTCATTAGTATTTTGGGAAAAAAATGAATTTTCATCAGTGCATCCGGAAAATAACTGAGTTTTTACTACTGTTTTATGGAACAGAATGCCGTTTTAAATACTGGAGGAAGGGAAAGACCTACTGAGAAGTCAATATTTTAAAGGATTTCAAAGGAGACGAGGCAAGCTATGAAGAGTCTTGGTGGAGTGAAGTATCCAAAGAGAGAAAATAGAAGGTTCAAAGAGGCTGAGGTGGGAGGTGGGTGCTTAACTGAGCATACCTAGTATGTTCAAGGAAATGCAGAGGTAAGTGAGGCTAGAACAGAATGAGCAAAGGGATGATTTCATGGGGATGAAGTCACCAAAGTAACAAAGTCATGTAAGCCCTTCTACACTATTATAAATTCTTGTCTTTTATTATGAGTTACGTGGAGAACCATTGCGGAGATTTGAACAAATGACAACATATGACCTTTCACAAGGATCTTACTGATTGCTATGAATAGACTACAGGGGGACAAATGCCAAAAGCAGAGAAGTTAGGCCGGAGACTAATGAAATAATTCAGAAAACATAATGGTATATTGGATCAGAAAGCAGTGGAGATAAACTGCAATTCTGGGTATATTTTGAAAATATCAGCAAGGTAAGTTAATACACTGAATTTACCCTGAGGGAGGAAAAAAGGTGTGAAGGACGGCTCCAAGTTTTTATCCTAAACTACTAGCTATACTGTTTCCTGAAATGGGAAAGACAGAGAAGAAAAGACTGGAACAATGTAAAGGAGCTTAGTTTTGGCCTTTAGTTCTAAAGTGTGTTTTAGACATCCACGTGGAGACGGTCAAGTAAGCTGCTGGATAAAGGATCTGCGGTTCAGAGCAAACCTGACAGGTGACTCAAGAGGGAAATGACAGGGTTCTCAAGATGTGGTGCTGGAACAACCAGATGTCTATGTGATATGAACTTTGATGAATCTCCACTTTGTATTACAAAAAAAATTTAACTTGAAATGGTTCACAAACCTAAATGTAAAACCTAAAACTTCAAATGGTCTCAAAGGCAACATAGGAAAATATTTTACCGTATTTGAGTCAGTTATTTAAAGACAAGTAATAGACAGCAAAGACAAAATAGAACTAATTGCTTTCAAATTTCTTGTGATACCTTAAATCGAACAATAAAAATCAAAAGAGAAAAGATGGGCAAGTTGAAGGGTATTTTTAAAAGAGAAGAAAAAAGCAGGGCACCTGGGTGGCTCAGTGGGTTAAAGCCTCTGCCTTTGGCTCAGGTCATGATCCCAGGGTCCTGGGATCGAGCCCCACAGTGGGCTCTCTGCGCAGCGGGGAGCCGGCTCCCTCCCCTCACCTATTTGTGATCTCTGTATGTCAAATAAATAAATAAAATCTTTAAAAAAGAGAGAGAGAAGACAAAAAAAAAAAAAAAGAGAAAAAATTTTTCATGTATGATGGAGTTAAAGATTTTGTATAAAGAGTTTGTATAAAATAAAAAAAATCTAAATTCGAACAAAATGGGCAAAGTGCATACAAAAACTTTTATTTTAAAAATACGATTAAAGGGATGCGTGGCTGGCTCAGTCTGTGGAGCATGCGGCTCTATCTCAGGATTATAGGTTCAAGCCCCACCTTCAGTGTAGAGATTACTTAAAAAAATAATAAATAAAATCTTCAGAAAAAATTAAAATAAGAAAATAAAAACGCAATTAAAGGATAAAGAAATTTATGTTACAACGTAAGAGAGATATTTTTTAAAGTACACTTGTTTTACAAATGTTAAGTCAGTTGTGGCATGGCCAAAGGGTGTGAGTGCTGTGGCCAATCTCCCGGAGTTCAAATAAATCCAACTTTGAGACTTCTGGTAAATCCCTTTGCCCGTTTCTTTATCAAATGGGCAAATTCTATCTCGCAGGGTTATTGTGAGGATTAAATGAGTCAACACATGTAAAGGGATCAGTATGGTGCCTGGCTTTAGTAAACAATAACAAAAGTTAGCAATTAGTTCAATTGCCAAATTCTGGGGAAGCTACAGATGAAATGAATATTTTCCGACCTTGATGATGGCAATGTAATTGGCCCAAATCTTTTGGTAGAGGTTTGGCATTTTGTATCAAAGCCATCAAAATACTCATTGACTTAGTAATCCCACTGCTAGGCATCTTTCCTAAGAAAATTACGTGGAATGCAGAAAAAACCTTATGCAGAAAACCATTATTGGTAATAGGTAGGCACTGTCAGCAACCTAAACATTCAACAACTGAGGAGTACGCTGTGATATACAAATTCAAAAGCAGCCATTAATGATGGCTACTAAAAACTATGTGGTAATAAAACTTATTTATATAGTAACTTTTGAAGATCGCCAGTGCAACAGTGTTGCAACACTATGAAATATTTGAATAGAAGAAAAACTTACAGGACTTTCCAAATGTTGATAGTTGAGGGAAGGGTGCTTGCTGACTAAGGTGCATTTTTGTGGTATATATTCTGATCCACTGATTTCTCTTTTGACTATTACTGTAGCACCACAGTATTTAACAACTGAAATTTTAGTGTAATTTTCAAATATAGAAAGGCAGTTAATCTCTAAAGGAGCTCTTTTTTCTTCAGAGGAATACTGCCTCATTGCCTTTGCTGGTGACAACAGAAAGTGAAATAAGTATCAGGGGAACACAGCTGAGGTGAGCCTTTGGGGGCCCGATCATCACATCCCATATATAGCATCTGTTCCCACTGTACCTGCACCCGCCCCCCAGCTTTTGGCCCACAAAAAAACATTTGGTAAATATCTGATATACTTTTTTGGCACCAGGCCTGTTGTACAGTATAGCAACTGTAAACTTTGGCTTAAATCTACTTGGAATTTGTGTATTTCAAGGGAAATTCTCAACAGGCAGTATTTTCTTCTCATACTTAAAAAATTAGTTCTGAAATGTCACAAACAAACCTAAAGCACTCATGCACACTTCTTTTAAAAGTTTTTTTTGGATGGGCACCTGGTGGCTTAGTCCATTGGGCATCTGACTTCAGCTCACTTCATGATCTCAGGGTACTGGGATGGAGCCCTGCATGGGGCTCCCCTCTCAGTGGGAAGCCTTCTCCCTCTGCCTCTGCTTCTCCCCCTGCTTGTGCTCTTGCTCAAATAAATAAATAAAATCTTTTAAAATAAATAAATTTTTTTTGGATATAAAACTTATGAACATTTAAATACTAGGTATAAGAGCAATTTAATTGTATATTTACTATAACTGTATTTCATCAAACCCAGGTTGTCATCAATTGTAACACGCATCCTTATTTCAGAGAAGCTGCACCTCAGAAATTATGAACTAGAGTAATTAACGACACAGCAGTGATTAACTCCATGGGCTGCATGTGGGAGGTTCAGGGCATGAATATTAACCCATCTATCTATTCTTATCAATGCGACCTTTAAACTATGCTCTGGCTTGGTTGATATAAAGATATCTATAAATTAAAGTTGTAAAACAATATAATATTAAGCAGCAGGCATACTATGATGAGTAGGATAAAGAACCAGATGTTTCAGACTGACAAAAAAAGTGGCAGTATATTTTTAGCAGCTGTGTCATTCTTATTTAAACGTAAGTTCCTAAAAATAAATTAACCACATAATTATAAATTTCACTCATTTAAAATAAAGAAATGAGGGGCGCCTGGGTGGCTCAGTGGGTTAAGCTGCTGCCTTCGGCTCGGGTCATGATCTCGGGGTCCTGGGATCGAGCCCCGCATCGGGCTCTCTGCTCAGCAGGGAGCCTGCTTCCTCCTCTCTCTCTGCCTGCCTCTCTGCCTGCTTGTGATCTCTGTCTGTCAAATAAATAAATAAAATCTTTAAAAATAAATAAATAAATAAATAAATAAAGAAATGACACAAGAGAACTATAGGCCAATATTTCTGATGAACATAGGTGCAAATATCCTCGACAAAATACTAACAAACTGAATCCAACAATACATTAACAAAAATCATTCATCACAATCAAATGTGATTTACTCCCAGGATACAATGGTGATTCAATATTCACATATCAATCAATGTGATACAACACATCAGTTAAGAGAAAGGATAAAAATTATATGATCATTTCAATAAATACAGAAAAAGCATTTGACAAAGTACAACATCCATTCATGATAAAAGTCCTCAACAAAGCAGGTCTAGAGGGAACACACCTCAACATAATGAAGGGCATATATGAAAAACCCACCATAAACATCACCCTCAATGGGGAAAAACAGAACTTTTCCCCTAACATCAGGAACAAGACAGGATGTCCACTCTCACCACTTTTATTCAACATAGTACTGGAAGTCTTAGTCTCAGTAATCAGACAACAAAAAGAAATAAAAGGAATCCAAATCGGTAAGGAAGAAGTAAAATGTTTTACTATTTGCAGATGATGTGATACCATATATAGAAAAGCCTAAAGATTCCACCAAAAAATTACTAAAACTGTTAAGTGAATTGAGTAAAACGGAGTAAAATCATAGGATATAAAATCAATGTGCAGAAATTTGTTGCATTACTAATAATGAAGGAGGAAAAAGAGAAATTGAAAAAACAATCCCATTTACAGCCGTACCAAAAATAAGACCTATGAATAAACCTAACCAAAGAGGTGAAAGAACTATACTCTGAAAACTGTAAAACACTAATGAAAGAAATTGAAGAGAACACAAACAAATGGAAAGAAATCCCACAGTCATGAATTGGAAGAAAAAACATTGTTAAAATGTCTATACTACCCAAAGCAATCTACACATTGAATAAAATCCCTATCAAAACACCAACAGCATTTTTTGCAGAACTAGAACAAAAAAATCCCAAGATTAATATGGAACCACAAAAGACCTTGAATAGCCAAAGCAACTTTGAAAAAGAAAAGCAAAGCTGGAAGCATCACAATTCTGGATGTCAAGTTACAGTACAAAACTGTACTAATCAAAACATAATGGTACTGGCACAAAAACAGATATACAGATCAATGGAACAGAACAGAAAACCCAAAAATTAACCTACAATTATATGGTTAATCTCATTAAATCAGGACAGAATATATCTAATCGAAAAAAGATAGTTTTCAACAAATGGTGTTGGAAAAACTGGTCAGTAAATAGTAATAAAACCGGACTACTTTCTTACACCACACACAAAAATAAACTGAAAATGGATTAAAGACCTAAATGTGAGACCTGAAAACATAGAATTCCTAGATGTTTTTATAGATATGTCTCCTGGGACAAAGGGAATTAAAAACAAAAATAAACTATTGGGACTACATCAAAATAAAAAGCTTCTGTATAGTGAAGGAAATAATCAACAAAATTAAAAGTCAACCTATGGAATGGGAGAAGGTATTTGCAAATGACATATCTGATAAAGGGTTAATATTCAAAATATATAAAGAACCTATACAACTCAATACTAAAAATAAATACAATTACAAAATAGGCAGAAGACATGAACAGCTATTTTTCCAAATAAGACATCTAGATGGCCAACAGATACATGAAAAGATGTTCAACATCACTCATCATCAGGGAAATACAAATCAAAACCATGAAGAGATACCATCTCACGCTTGTCAGAATGGCTAAAATTAACAACATGGGAAATAATAGATGCTGGCAAGGATACAAAGAAAGGGGAACCCCTCACTCTGTTGGCGGGAAAGTGAAATAATGCAGCCACTCTGGAAAACAGTATGGAAGTTCTCAAAAAGGTAAAAATAGAACTATCCTATGACCCAGCAACTGTACTACTAGGTACTTACCCAAAGGCTACAAACATACTGACTCGAAGGGGCACATGCTCCCTGACATTTACAGCAGCATTATCAACGACAGGCAAATTAAGGAAAGAACCCAAATGTCCACCAACTGATAAATGGATAAAGAAGATGGAGTCATAAATACAGTGGAATATTACTCAGCCATCAAAAAGAAGTCTTGCCATTTGCAAGGACATGGATGAAGCTAGAGTGTATTATGCTAAGTGAAGTTAGTCAGAGAAAGAAAAAAAAAACCATATGATTTCACTCTTATGTGGAATTAGAGAAAACAGATGACATATGGGAAGGGGAAAAAAGAGAGGGAAGCAAACCATAAAAGAGACTATAGAGAACAAACTGAGGATTGATGGAGGGGCGGTAGGCGGGGAATGGGTAAATGGGTGATAGGTATTAAGGAGGGCTTAATACCTATTGTGTTGAATGTGATTAAATTCTACTCCTAAAACTAGTATTACACTGTATGTTAACTAATTAGAACTTAAATAAAAATTTGGAAAAAAAAAAACATTAAAAATAGAACTCCTGGGGCGCCTGGGTGGCAGTCTGGTTAAGTGACTGACATTTGGTTTCAGCTCAGGTCATGATCTCAGGGTAGTGAAATCGAGCTCTGCATCAGGCTCCACGCTCAGCACAGAGTTGGCTTGAGATTCTCTCTCTCCTTTTCCCTCTGCCCCTCCCACTCATGCTCTCTCTCTCAAATAAAGGAATAAAACTTAAAAAAAAAAAAAAGAACTACCCTATGATCCAGTAAACACACTACTGGGTATTTATCCAAAGAAGACAAAAACACTAATTCAGAAGGATAAATGCACCCCTTTGTTTACAGCAGCATTATTTACAATAGCCAAGATACGGAAGAAGCTCTATGGTTCATCGATAGATGAATGGATAAAAAAGATGTGGTATACACACACACACACACACACACACACACACACACACACAATGAAGTATTATTCAGCCATAAAAAAGAATGAAATCGTGTCATTTGCAATGACATGGAGGGAGCTAGAGAGTATAGTACTAAGTGAAATAAGACACAGAAAGACAAATACCTTGTGATTTCACTCATACATTGAATTTAAGAAACAAAAGCAGCAAAGGAAATAAAAAGAGAGAGAGAGACACACACACACAAACCAAGAAACAGATTCTTAGTTACAGAGAACAAACTGATGGTTACCAGAGCAGAGGTGGGCAGAGGGCAGAGGCACCTGAAACAGGAGATGGGATGAAGGAGGGCACTTGTGATGAGCACCCGGGGATGTATGGAAGCTTTGAATCACTGCATTGTACACCTGAGACTAATATAACACTGTATGTTAGCTAAAGTGGAATGAAAATTAAAGAAAATAAATTAAATATATCTAAGATATATCTGGGAATAAAAACAAGAAGATACAGAAAAATGTGATTAGCACGATTTTACATTTGTACAAAATAAATCAATACAAAAAACACATCAAAAATAAGACAAAACAAAATCTGCTTTATGTCATCCTAAAGTATGCAAACTATACTCTGATATACGTGAGACTTTTTTTTATGCCTTCCCCAGAAAAATACAAATTGTACCCTGAATTTGAGTTACCTCCACATAGTATGTGGAGCTATAGAGAAACATAAAACCTTACCTCAGAGCTATTGATGGCCAAAGCTTGAAGGAGCAGTTTAGTGGCATCAAGATGGAGACCATAGTGAATCAAAAGGTTGGCCAAGTTCACAAGAGGAATGTCCTGGTATTGAAGTGGAGCCAAATTCAAAGCTCTCTGAAGACAGGCAATAGCAAAAGTGCTGTTTCCTACTGCTCTCCAGTAGAGTCCAGCTTCATTGAGTATCAGCCAGACGGGGGCATTTGGCTGAAAAACCCAAAATACCTCAGTTGCCAAAAGAATACAGTACTAGTTCTAACAAGGATTTTTAATGCATGCATTTTAATTTTTAATTACAAATACTAAGCATTTAAATTTCAGCTGTCTAAAGCAGGAGACTTACCTTATTAATAGCATGAAATAAGAATGACCCAATTTCTTCTTCTGGGATAGTATAGTTATTAATACGGGAAAGCAAAATCTGAAAACATCAAAAGGAAGACTGACTCAATTGAAAATAAGAGGGAAGACATTTGAGAAAATTCTATAGATAGCAGTCTTGAGCTCCTCAGGAACAGCTAATTTGAATAGACATTTATAATCATGTATTTATATATATAAAACATGAGGTCATCACCAACAGGTGTTGACCTGCTTACATGAAAGCCCTAGTTCCCTCTAACTAAAACACGTTACAAGATGTATACCACATACACATACCCCTTAAAGTCAACCTAAGTATCCAAAATCAAAAGAGAAATTATTCAAAAGACAACAGCATGTAATACCCAATGGCAACAAAAACCTTCTATCTTTCCTAGCTGGAAAACCACTGGATCTGCAACTATGCTATGTTCTTGCAACACGTGTGTAACTGTGAGTAACTCTAAGGTGGGGGTCATGGTCTATTTATCTTTCCTAGCAATCCAAACAGTGCCTGGTACATAATGTTTTCCGCCTCAGTAAATGTTTGTTGACCGTCAGTAGTAACTGTTCACAGTTTTAAAATTAAGTTTTAAAAAGGTTATTGTGATGGTCTGTTTTCTCTGCAAAAAACTAATCTTTCATTTGTATCTCTGGAATGGTATCTAATGTAGAATTTCTGGTCAGTAATACAACACTCTTAGTTATACGTAACTAGCAGGAATTAAGGTACAATGCATAATGGAATTTATCTATAGTATCTGTAAATTCATACAAATTCATACAAACTTCCAAGGACCTTACGGAAGGCCACAGGGTTGAGAAGGCCACAAAGAGAATCTTCAAGCTTTCAATTTATACAGACTCCTAGAGACTCGGAGGATGCAAAGCTAAACTGAAGGGGTCAGAATGGCCCCCAATAGATGAGCCCCATCAAGTAAACAGAGTTCTGTGTTGCTCATCTTTGCGGCACTCTTATTCGAGAGAATGCTCATGTGGTCTGCGTGAGCAGCCCTGAAGCACACTTCCCTGACACTCCTTCAACAGCATGAAAGTCTTCTTAATGATTCCACCAATGCTTTAACAGTTTTAAAAAAACTTCAAGTTCAATAACTGCCTTCTATCAAGTTTTCGTTCCACCTAAGAGGCTTGTGAAGTCACCCAGAATGGACGGCAATGAACACCAGCCTAAGTGAGCCTTACTTTTCGTGCATGGTCATCTGGCATTTTGGCTTTCAGATCCATGCGGACCTCTAATTCTTTGACTAAGTAGGACAGAGTCTGGCTTTTTCTGAAGTCAGTTATGGAACAGTCAGGGGTTTGGGCCTCTTCTTCTGAAGAATAATCATCACTGTTGAGTTCGTGGATCCTGGCACAAGAAAAAGGAACAAGATTCTTATTTTCAAAGTTTGGGTGATTTCAAGATAAAGACTTAACCTTTCAAGTCCAAGGCTGGTGCTCTCAAAGAACTGCCAGATGACAATCATGCAGAATCAAGTGCTTTGCCAAATCCATCAGCACTTGCCTGAGTCCTTTGTTTTCCGGTGGCAGAAAATATGTTGGTAATTCCCCGCCAAGAGGGACTCTAGGATAGCTTTCTGCACAATCTGCTCTTTTAGGCCAAAGAATATGCTGTTTGTCCTAATAAACAGAAAAAATTTCTCATAAATTTCCTTGCATTCAATATTTCAACATGCTAAATAAACTTTTAAAAGAATATAAATATATTAAGATAACTGAACAATTTAGTATTTAAAGAAACCTGTAGACACTGTTGTAGACTCTATCATGTTCCTTCTACCGAAGACTATTAGTCTATGTTAGTAATTCTACCTGCTTTACCATAGACTGGTTCAGGGTTGGGCAGGCCTAAGTTGGCTGAGCCCCATGAGATACAAGGAGAGGCTTTCTTGGGGCTTCTGAGAAAGAAAAGCCAGTCTTTGTCTCCTTTGCCACATAGGAACAAAGAACTTTGCTCCAAGTTGCTGCAGGCTGTTACCTCAGGACCATGAGGAAGACAAGCATTAAGATGAAACCTATACCGGGGATGGCAAATTAAAAAAAAGGAGAGAAACGGGTCCCTGATGGTATCACTGGCCCATTTAATCAACCAAACCCAAAGCTTGCTCTCATCTCTGGACTTTCTGTAATATGAGGCATATTTTCTTTTAAGCCAGTTTAAAGTAGAGTTTATGATTTGTACCTGAAAACATATATGAGCTTAAAAAACTGGCACAGAAAACTACTTTTCCCTGAACTAAGATGGTTTCTTTTCCAATGCCAAAGTTTAACAATTGTTTTGATATGTAAAATGTTCATTTTTCTAAATATAAATAAGATACATCAGAGGCTTATTAAACTTAAATCTTGGAGTTATCAAACTTTTGGGAATTTATTTTACACAGAATTAAATCTAAGTGGCTATATTAATTCTGATAGAATATAAACTGGATTAAATTCTAAAAATTTAATACTGAATAAAAAATACATGGTATCTGTCCTCATACCTTGGTATCCCCATGGGCTAACATACAATTATTTCTTAGCTAGTCAGAAATACATATTTATTGGGGCGCTTGCATTGCTCAGTCGGTTAAACATTTGCCTTTGGCTCAGGTCACAGTGCCACAGCCCTGGGATCAAATCCCACTTCGGGTGCCCTGCTCAGTGGGAAACTTGTTTCTTCTCCCTCTTCCTCCGCTACTCCCCATTCTCCCCCTGCCTGAGCTATCTCTCTCTCTCAAATAAATAAATAAAATCTTAAAAAAAAGAAATACATATTTATTAACTTATTATCTGTATCATCTGATAGAATACAAGGTCCAGCAAAGAGCTCGCATACCGTATCCACAGTACCAGCCTGACGCACAAATAGGAGCTCAATAAAAGAATGCTGATTAAAAAGTGAAATATAGCCGGCCCTTGAAAAGCACAGCTTTGAACAACGCAGGTCCATTTACACGTGGATTTTTTTTTTTATAAATACAGTGCAGTACTATATATGTATTTTTTCTTCCTCACGACTTTCTTAGTAACATTTTCTTTTCTCTAGCTTACTTTATTGTAAGAATACAATACATAACACCTACAACATAAAAAAAAGTGTTAATCTACTGTTTATGTTCTCAGTAAGGCTTCGGTCAATAGTAGGCTATTAGTAGTTAAGTTTTTGGGGAATCAAAAAAGTTATACTCAGATTTCTGACTGTGTGTGTGTGGGGGGGGGTCGGCCCCTCTAGCCCCCATGTTGTTCAAGGTCAACTGTATATAGAAACATATACTTAGGTCAAGTTTAGAAACTTTTGAGGGTTGGTAATTATACTCAGAGCCCAAAGTTTTGAACCAAAATTGGAGTGTCTATATGCCTCACTTGATTGGGAAGAAGACCTCAAGGCAGACCCTGTGTCTTGCTAATCTACTACCTAGGAGAATGCCTTGTGTTTAATAGAAGTTGACTAAGTGTTTGCTGAGCTAAGCTCAACAGTGATAAGGACCATCACTGCTTTCAGAAATCTTGTCTGAGAAAAGTGCTTCATCATCCTTTATTCACTCACCCTATATGCATCAGAATCCCTGCCCCAGATCCAGAGAATGGAATGGGCTACAGGAGAAGACTTGACCAAATCACTGATATCACTCTGATTTGCCTGAACATCAAAGTTCACAGACATCATACTGGAGGTTGATGAATCCTCACCAAACTAGAAAATGAAAAGAAAAGTTGAATCAAACTAGAAGCAGAAAAGAAGTTGTGATTAAGATTTAATCCAACTCAAAACCACAGTGAATACTCAAACCCAGAAGGAAATCTGAAAGTAGGTAAATAATAAAGTAATCAGAGCTTTACATTTTTAGAACTAGGCTGCAACACTATTCTCTCAGAAAATGCATAATTGAGCAACTTTTAATCAACTATTTTATTGGAGTATGAGAAAAATGGCATGGATTCTTCCTTTCTTAACTGTCCCTTTATTTCCCTTCTGTGATTTAGTCTCTTTTAAGTTTAAACATGAGCTGATTATCTAAGATGTTTGGCTCATTATTGCCCTCCCCTGTCTAGACTAAAATGATCGGTACTCTGTAGAATTAGTGTGCTGTGTGAGAAGCAAGGAACTTGAAAAAGGGCTCTCAGGAGTTTAATATAGCTATGACTTAGGCATTATAACCATTATACAAATCAAATCCCAATATAAATATAGCCTCCCTCCAAACCAAGGTAAATCAATGCTTGATATTCTTAGGGGATACCCCAATTCCTGTTTATTTCTAAAACATTGTTAGATAAGGGAATGGGACCAGGATGGGAGGGAGTAGAAAAGAATGGATTCATTCACTATATAACAGAGATGCAACTTATGGATATATAATACTGAAGCTACACTAGTACAGGGGAGTCTTCCAAATGGTCTTCTTGAGACCATCATGATAACCAAAAGTCACCTTGGTTTCAGTCTGTGTCATCTGTAAATATTATTCCCTTTTTCCCCCTTAAAATAATGTTTGGATTTAAGACAGGGAGCTATAGGGGCAGCTGGGTGACTTAGTCAGTTAAGCATCTGCCTTCGGGTCAGGTCATGATCCCAAGGTCCTGGGACTGACCCTTGCATCAGGCTCCCTACTCCATGGGGAGCCTGTTTCTTCCTCTCCCTCTGCTGCTCCCCCTGTTCGTGCTCTCTGGCCCTCTCTCATAAATAAAGAAATATAATCTTAAAACAAAAAAAAAGACAGCTATAATATCAGCTGTATAAGTGTGATCTCCCTTTACTGTGTTTGAAAACTAAACATGGAATACTGTTAGGAACTAGTTGACAAAAATCATGGGAAGCATTTGGTCTTCATTACTAATTCTCCCCTAAACAGCCTCTTAATTTTTGCTTCTTTTTCTCAATGAGTTCTGGGTTTTTTCAGACTAAAGAGTACTAATTCTTGGGCGCCTGGGTGGCTCAGTGGGTTAAGCCTCTGCCTTCGGCCCAGGTCATGATCTCAGGGTCCTGAGATCGAGCCCCACATCCGGCTCTTTGCTTGGCAGGGAGCCTGCTTCTCCCTCTCTCTCTGCCTGCCTCTCTGCCTACTTGTGATCTCTCTCTGTCAAATAAATAAATAAAATCTTTAAAAAAAAAAAAGAGTACTAATTCTTCATCGTTTGTCCTCCTATAGAAGCTGTTCTGATCTATTAATTATCTTAACTGCTCATCTCTGGAAATTCCTGTATCTATGATTAAAGATATGATAGGTTTTAATAGGATATGATAAACTTCACTTCATTTCCAACACCCTTTTGGATGACATTTGGAACTCTGGTTGTGCTTACTATCTGCTATCAGTCCAATTAGATGCCCTCTGGTATCATTAAATATATGTATTATTTCTTCCCAACTAGTTAGCCTAGGATTGTATGTATATGACTTCATGCATATGTGTGTGTGTGTGTGTGTGTGTGTGTGTGTGTGTGTATACACACATGTCTATGTATGGATACTCACAGAGAAAGAAAGAGAGAGAAAATACCCATGCCATGTAGCAACAGTGCTTAATAAAAATTTTCTGTTGATAATGATAATGTTAATGTTTTTAGTTGAAGCAACATAACTGGACTGATGACTCGAGGAAAGAGCATGGCTACTCTTTCCCAACTTTTAAATTACTGGTCTTACTCCAGCAAGTTAAAAGGGAGATAAAGGCTTTGAGTTAAATACAGCCCAATCTAGCTCTCATGGTAAAGGAGAAAAGAAACAAAGACATATACAGCTAGTCCTTGGGGGGACTGGAAATGTCATGCAAGAAGTAACTGAGTACTATCTACAAAATCTGACTTCATAAACATACTCAAAATCTTAAATCAGTAACAAATTTGGGGATCAAATATACAAGGAATCAAGGGGGAAAAGCGATATTAAGCAGTATTACTCTTAGATATGCAAAGTTATAAGAACTAGAAGACAGCAAGAAAAAGACCTGAACATAGTCCACATTTTCAAAAATATCTCCACGATGGTAGCGCACAGGTTGGTCCCACTGGCAATGTAAACTATGCTGCTGGTTGACCAGACGGCATATCTGATGATTTCCTGGAATAAGAAAAGAAATTACAATTTTTGAGACACATCAGCAACGCCAACATGGTTTCTTTGGTCTGAGTCACTTCGTTCCAGAGCCTGGCAAAGTACTTACACAGGGGGTACCATACACGGAAACACTCATTAATAGTTAGCTAAATTAAATCGTTCTAAAGAAGTCTCAGTTTCTCTAACTATAAAAAACAAAGGGGTTCCACTAAATCACCAAAATATCTTCTGGTAATTATATTCTGTGACAGTAAAATCTATCAATTACATTGTTTTAAGAGACTTTTGCCATCTCTCTGGAGACAATCTGCTTTATATACTTCATAATTCTGTTTCAAAATTATTACAAGAGCTCTGGTTACATTGTAGTATAGAGCAAGCAGTAAAAAACCCAAAGAACTGAACATATTCTTTATACTCAAAATAGCAAAGAAAACCTAGTACGTGGATTGTAAAATGGACTTTAAATGGTCACAGCTAAGGTTCAAAGATTTAAGAGACCTTCCATATCAATATTCTATTAATTTATTCTTTGGTGTCAGCTGTTAGATCTGCTCCCTTAGGGTTTTATTAGAAGTGAAACATTCTGGATATAACCAAGTCGCTGATATCCTGTCAACCCAAGTGTCCTTAGACAGTGGTTCTAACTTCTGGGTCATGGACTCTGAGAGATTTTAATAAAAGCTATATGCCTTCTTCCCAGAAAAAAAAATTGTGCACATACATATTACAGCATATAATTTTTTATGTTAATTTTTTTTAAGATTTTATTTATTTATTTGAGAGAGAGACAGTGAGAGAGAGCACGAGCAAGAAGAAGGTCAGAGGGAGAAGCAGACTTCCCATGGAGCTGGGAGCCCGATGCGGGACTCGATCCCGGGACTCCGGGATCATGACCCGAGCCGAAGGCAGTCGTCCAACCAACTGAGCCACCCAGGTGTCCCTACAGCATATAATTTTTGGGGAGGATTTTGGAATCCCCTGAAATTAATCCATTGACCAAGGTTAACAGTTCCTGCTTGAGACAAATTCTAGCCTAAAATCTTACTTCTAAAATAAAATATTTGTTTTTAAGGGAGGAAGAAAAATAAGACAGCCTTATTGCCAGTGTTGGCTTGACAGTGGATGGTTTGTTTCAAGGGTGTGTGTGGCTTGTGTTTACTTGGTATAAGGCCATGTTACTCACATTGTGTTTTCAGACCAGCAAAAACAGACATCAAATAGGAGCTTGCTAGAAATTCAGAATCTCAGGTCCTACCTCAGAAGAATCTGTATTTTAACAAGGTCTCCAAGAGATCGGCATGCTTACTAAATCAAACAACTGTTGTTAAGACTTCTAAGATCGAAAAGATTTAATTTTTACTTTAAAATGTGAATTAAAAAAAAAACTTGATGATGACTCAATTTTAAGACTAAGGGAAGTCATAAGCACAACTTTATACTGCTTTAGGGCTACACAAAAGTTATGAAAGTAGAACATGCTAGAAGTAAACTTCCTAAACTGTCTTTATTTGGCATCAATACTCACCTAACTGTGCCTCTTTTGCCATCTGTGTCTCATGGATGATATTTCTTAAGATTTGCTCTTCCTGAATCAGCTTATGTTTTTCTAGGATCTCCTGCTGTCTCAGGTAGTGGTCATGCTGTTTTTGATATTCTTTCAACTCATTCAGTGTTCGCTGGAGGGATCTTAACATTTTTTTAACACCAGGAAAAAGTTATAGAGCTTTAAAACGGAATATTTAGAACTTTTTAAAAAAATTATTTATTTTTTTATTTATTTGACAGACAGAGATTACAAGTAGGCAGAGAGGCAGGCAGAGAGAGGGGGAAGCAGGCTCCCTGCTGAGCAGAGAGCCTGGTGCGGGGCTCGATCCCAGGACCCTAAGATCATGACCTGAGCCGAAGGCAGAGGCTTAACCCACTGAGCCACCCAGGTGCTCCTAAAACTGAATTTTTAAACTCACATACTGTATAGATTTTTTTCTGGTCCTCAGCAATAATTGCTAGTTTTTTCCTTTTAACATACAACCACTGCACCACAAATTTAAAAATAATGGGGGCAAAATAAATCTATTATTTTATTAAAAGTTAGTGGCAAAAAGATGGATGCAAAGTTCTTCCCTTACAAAGGGCTCTTTTGACATTAAATGGTGTGTTGGACTGTTCAGGTACCCAAAAGATATAGCAACACACTATAAATCTTGACATATTCAACAACTATTCTATTTCATATTCATACATATTGACATATTCAACAACTATTCTACTTCCCCCCACAAAGTCCGTGTTAGTTCTACTGCCACCTTTTCATCTTTTCTTTTGATTCTACATAAAGACAAGGTTAAGAGAAAGGGCCAACAGTACCTTGCTCTTAAACTCTAGCTCCTTATGTTTGTGGATTTTTGGGAAAAAACCACAGAAACCCGGCTTAGAAAGACATTTTGTGTACCACCTGGTATCAATAAATCAGCTGCCTGATTATATTCAGTCACAGAATCATTTTTACCTACTACATCGTAACACATGGAGATTTACGAGCTGTACAGATTGTGTATGGGAGAACCGATTTGCTCAGCCAGGACAAGTTCTGATCAGGTGTAACAGAAGCCAGTATAAACAAGTAAGTGGTCATTCCTTCCTTTTCACCACATTATGCTTTAAAATGATTGGAAAATAAGCAAATGCAATAGTTTAATGAGTTCCAAATCTCCATTTAATTCTCTAATAATCAAAAACTGCCTCAAAACATGGAGGCTAATTCCGTAAGAATAATTCATTTCAAGTTATGTGAAGTTTCCTAACTGGCCCTACTATTTATGGAATCAAATACATTTTTATTAAGTATATTGCAAGGACCAAGTACAACAGCACTTCATCACTGCACAATTTACAGAAATTGGATTAAAATATGGGCCAAATAATGTTTCTCAGTGTCACTTAACTAATGTAACATTAGCCCAATCCTAGCATCTAACGGGGAGAAAGAGCAAATACAGCATGCACAAGTTATTTTTCTGACAATGTATTCTGTGGAAACTAAAACATAACCGAATTTCTAATTATCTGGCAGTGCCCCTACTCCATCATAAAAGTAACTGATGGTCAAAGTATAAAGACCTAAATGACAGAATTTACTGCAAACATTCTCTAGTTCCTGGAATTCATACTATTAAAGATTCCTCTACACAACCTCTGAGTTGTGCTAACCCACCCTGGATCTGAAGAAAAGGGATAGGACTAGCAGCAGTGAAGAGGTGTTTTTAATTCTTATGAACAAATTAACACGGGCATTACCCTACACGGGTCTAGCTTATGGTTCTAGAGTGCTACGGCTTCAGTAACATTTTCTCTCCCAATTACCTATGTTGAGCTTCCAATTTCTGCTCGAGTTTTTGCTGACAAAGGACAGCATGCTTCCTCTTTATAGCTTGCTCAAAGCCAGGTTTGGCCTGCAAAGCATGGTCATAACAGAGCACCGAGTGGTTATACTCCCCCAGCATCTGAAGAGACAAAAACACACACACACACACACACATATACACACACAGGAGGAAAACATTAGTCACGGCATGGTTGGACCTGCCCAAACCCCCTAATGACTTACAAGATCACACTTACATCTCACTCTACAGCGAACATTATTTTTAATAATTTTGTTTTGTTTTATTTATTTATTCATTTGAGAGAGACAGAGAGACAGAGCACTAGCAGGGGGAGGGACAGGGGAGAGGCAGAGGGAGAGGGAGCAGCAGACTCCCTCTGCTAAGGTGGGAGCCCAAGGTGGGGCTTGATTCCGGGTCCTGGAGATCATGACTTGAGCCGAAGCAGACGCTTAACCATCTGAGCCACCCAGGTGCCCCTGGTGAACACTATTTTTGATCAGTGACCAAATCCACAGCATAAGATATGCTGTAAGATTGCTTAACTAGAAAGTAGTGCTATCCTCAGAGGGGTACTCTGCAGGAATTTAAGACTCATATCAATTTAATTATCTTTTTTGTCAAGAGGCTAGGACCATTAGGATACATTATTATGTTGAGGTATTTTCCCCCTAATTTCTTCATTTCCATTCCCTTTTCCTCGTTCAGACCAAAAGAGGAAGGGGAAAAAAGGTAATTTTTTAGTTGAAAGTAAATTTTTTTTTAAAAAGAAAAGGAAATAGCAACTGGTTTGGCTCATGAAAACACAAAGTTGTATTTACTGCATATATATTTCCCAAAGTGTAATAGCTGGTGAAGAAGTCACTGTCATCCAGGGCTGCGTGGACCACCACAGCAGCATCTGCAGAGAAGTGTGCTCTGTGCAGCACATTTGCCAAGTTGACCAGGGCAATGTCTTTATTGTGCCTACAAGAGAAGGAGAGGTGCAATTCGGTGTTAGGAGAGACGTGTGTGCTCTGTGACTCCGTGTAACTATTTGACAAGAGAACATTACATTCGAAGTTATTGAACTTAGAAAAATAACTTTGAGTGTACTGATAGAAAAAATAATTGAAGAAAATCCTACTGTTCCATTTTTATATAACTGATGGTGCTTATTCAATCTGACAGCTATGAATTTCGCCATAGAAATAAGGTTGGGCAGATACTTTATGGCTGTAAAATGTATTTAGGGCTCATTATTTGCTTTGAGAAAAATTTAATTTATGCTAATTCCTCCAGGCAAGGTCCTTGTAGTCAAGTTTCAAGTGAACCAGAGGGCCTCTACATTATATATTTTTTCCTTAATGGAAATCAGAAAGATACTGTGCTATTAACAACGAAACTCTTTGACATCTGTCATTTTTTTTTGTGATGGGACTAAATTCTTTGAACAGGTACAGAGGAGAGTGTTAAGTACAACACAATGCTTCTTCATATTGCTTTCGTATGTGCTGCTTCTTTACCAGTCTTGATTTATACGGAGAGTCAGGAAATCCAGAAAGGGAGAAAACTTACCTGGAAGAGAAGTGAAGTGCTCGCATGGCACATTCCACTACTTGATATGGCTCATTCTTTATTCTCCAATAAAATGAAGCCATGTTATACAGTACCCATGAGGAAGAATTCTAGAGATTAAACAAATAAGAGAACAATCCAACACAACTCAGCACACTTTCTTTGACTCAGAATGTTCAAAATCAGCACCTACACTATTCTGCCTCTTCTGAAATATAAGGGGAAGAACAAGACATTACACCAATGAATAAGCAGGGGACAAAGTACCAAGAAACTACATCTGTCAAAGGAGCCTCCTGATCACCAGCAGAGAAAGTATGTGCCTTCAGGTGTCATCTCCATGGAGAGACCACTCAAATTCAAGCTCTTGCTCCAAGAGGGAAATTAAGCTGAAAAGCCCACCAAGTGACACAAATTTGTTGATTCCTATTTCAGGACTTTAGAAGTTAGGACCTAACCTACTTAGAAATGCCAGTTGTTCCAACATGAAATTCCTCAAGTTAACAAAGTTTCCTATTTATTTAAATATCTGAATGAAGGTACATATGTAAGCAAAAGGCAGGCTTATCCTTTTGTAAATGATGAATTTTTATTTGTTCTTCTTTTATCTGTGTTCACAATCCAAACCTTCACTGTTAAAAATTATGTCTTTAGTATAGAGTAGTAAGTGTATCATTTAGTGAAGTTAAACAGAAATTGAGACAGGTTTGCTTCTTCTGTGGCTTGGATTCATAACATATACTAATTTCAACCACACAGAGGTCTAAACACTGAACTGGACCATACAAAAACTCAATGTAAATCATTTAAGCCCATGTAGAGAAATTTCAAATTTGGCACAGCAAAAAGAAGTCATATGAAGTTAAAAGAAAAGTTATAAAATTTAAGAGTATATATGACAACTACTGTTTATTATCTTTAATACATAAAGAGCTCTAAAAAAGACAAGAATACAAGACAAAATACAAGAGAATATGGGTCAAAAACACGCAGAGACAAATTCAAAAGTTTAAAACAATGGCCAGTTAGCAGGAAAATGATGTTAAACTTAACGAAGAATATAAAGAAAAAAGATACAAATTTTCCTTTTATAAATTCGCAAAGATTAAAAAGAATGCCCACTCATTGTGGGCTATACTTTGAGTTGTGAGTATATTAACTTCAGGTATTAACTGTAGAAATGTTAGGTGAATGCAACATTTCTGGGGGACAGTTTGCAACATTATGTAAAAAGCCTTAAAATATGATTACACTTTGATGCCCACAATTCCACTATTAAAATTTTAGGGGCACCTGGGTGGCTCAGTGAGTTAAGCGCCCAGCTCTTGATTGGGCTCAGGTCATGATCTCAGGAAAATGAGATGAAGCCCTGCATCAGGCTCGGAGTGCAGAACCTGCTTAAAGAATCTCAATCCGGGGCGCCTGGGTGGCTCAGTGGGTTGGGCCGCTGCCTTCAGCTCGGGTCATGATCTCAGAGTCCTGGGATCTCTCTGCCTGCTTGTGATCTCTCTGTCAAATAAATAAATAAAATCTTTAAAAAAAAAAAAAAAAAGAATCTCACAATCCCTCTCTCTGCCCATCACCTGCCTACCGCCCCTGTGTTCTCGCTCTCTTAAAAAAAAAAAAAAATCTTATGAGAATAACTTTTAACTATAAAGATGTGTAAAAATAAAAAGATTACATTGTAAGATAGTAATGATCTCTGAATTTTTTTTTTATTTTCTCTTGTATAGATTTTTTAATGTAGTCTGAATTTTTTCCACAAGGACAAATTGTTTTCTTCAAAAAGAGTTATTTTTAATATTAAAACTAAGTATAATTCTGCATTATTCAGCTTTAAGTATTCCCTCTTCAAGAAATGTATAGAATTTGCAAGTGATGCAAATAAGGGTATAACACTTGCGTATGTTGTTAAGGGATATGTGCCACATTCTTTCAGATCTGACTTAAGACTTAGGTTTCAGTCTGTTTTGACAGCCCTTTGAGAAAGCTTTTTTCAAATTAACAAATGCTTTGATTTTTATCTCTTACGTTCAGACTTTGTGAATTGGGACCAAAAAATCGATTACAAATTCTATAGGAATAAATGAAAACACCGTGATAAGTAGACTTTGATGGTCTGTGTGTGTGTGTGTGTGTGTGTGTATGAAGTATATATTGGAATATATTGGAAGTAAGAGAAATTATAATATATTGGAAGTAAGAGAAAAACACATCTTTTTTTTTTTTAAGATTTTATTTATTTATTTCACAGAGAGAGATCACAGTAGACAGAGGCAGGCAGAGAGAGAGAGAGGGAAGCAGGCTCCCCGCGGAGCAGAGAGCCCGATGCGGGACTCGATCCCCGGACCCTGAGATCACGACCCGAGCCGAAGGCAGTGGCCTAACCCACAGAGTCACCCAGGCGCCCGAGAAAAACACATCTTTAAAGGAGAAATTTTTCTGTAAGATTTCTCATAAAATTTCACTGTCAATACTTTCTCCTTCTCTTGGACACCTTTTCCCTTGGCTTTTAGGAGACCACATTCTTCTGGATACCCTTTTGGATCTCTTTTGCTGAACTCTCCCCCTATGCTTGACAGCTAACTATGGAAGGACCAGGGACTCAGAGTGGCCTCTTCTCAAACTTCCCTCTCCTCTAGATGAGCTCATCCAGTCCCATGGCTACAAATACTCCCTACTTAACTATCCTTTATCTATCCAGCTCTGAACCTCCTGGAGCTCAAGTCTCTTTTAGGTATTTTTTAAAAAGATTTTATTTATTCATTTGATAGAGATCATGAGTAGGCAGAGAGGCAGGAAGGTGGGGGGGAAGCAGGCTGAGTACCTGCCTGATTCATTTTCTTTTTTTAAAAAATATTTATTTATTTACTTTGGATTTATTTATTTATTTGAGAGAGAGAAAGAGAGCGCGCGCGCGCAAGCATGAGCAGTGGGAAAGGCAGAGGAAGAGGCAGACACAGACTCCCTGCTGAGCAGAGAGCCCCAGGCAGGGATCGATCCCAGAACCCTGGGATCATGACCTGAGCTGAAGGCAGAGGCTTTAACCCACTTAGCCACCCAGGCGCCCCAGGTATTTCAAAATTTATTGTGACCAAAGCAGACTCTATCTTCTGTTCCTCTACCCCAACACTGCTCTTCCTTCAAGTTGTTCATGCCAAGACTTCAGGAATTATTCTCAATTCCTCTAATCCCTTCATTCCCCACATCTAACTCATTAGCTTCTAAACTTCTAAACATTTCCTGAAACATTTTAAGTCCCTCCATTTCCAATACTAACCATTCTAGTCCAAGCTTTGTCATCTCTCTCATGAATTACTGACAACTAGTCTCTCTGTTTTCAGTTTGGGTTCCTTCAGTCATTTCTCCAACTAAGTTTAAGAGTATATTTTTAAAAATAGTTATTGAGGGGCACCTGGGTGGCTCAGTCATTAAGCGTCTGCCTTTGGCTCAGGTCATGATCCTAGGGTACTGGGGTCCAGTCCCACATCGGGCTCCCTGCCCTGCGGGAAGCCTGCTTCTCCCTCTCCCACTCCCCCTGCTTGTGTTCCCTCTCTCACTGTGTGTATCTCTGTCAAATAAATAAATAAATAAAATCTTAAAAAACAATTAATTGAATTATGTCATTCCTCCGCTCTAGCCTCCCAGCACTCAGGTCTCAGTGCACAGAGTCCTTACTCTAGTTTTCAGAGGCCTGATTAATCTGGCCCTGGTCTACATCTTTGGCTCCTTTCCTCTCCCTTCCTCACTTAACCTTAGGGAGCTTCACCTGTTAAAGACTGAATCTTGGTGTCTCTCCCTGTCCCCCGACCCTATCAATTTACATGTGGAAGCCCTAACCCCCAGTGTGACTGTACATGAAGACAGGGCCTAGGAAGAGGTGCTAAAGGTTAAATGAGATCCTGAGAGTAGGGCCCTAATCCAATAAGGCCAGTTCCTTCATAAGAAGAGGAAAACATACCAGATCTCACCCCCCACACACACAGAGAAGGGGACATGTGAGGACACAGTGAGAAGGTGGTCATCTGCAAGGCAGGAAGAAAGTCCTCAGCAGGAATGAATCAGCCAGCACCTTATCCTGGACTCCCCAACGTTCACAACTATGAGAAATAAGTTTCTGTTGTTTAAGCCACCCAGTCTGTGGTATTTTATGATGGCAGCCTGAGCAGACTACTACACTACTGAGCTCATAAAGTCTTCAGAGCCTTTGCCTTGGCTTAGAATGCTCTTCCTTGACTGCTGACTTTTGGTTCCTTCTTGTCATTCAGGTATTAGCTTAAATTTCACCTTTAGAGAGAGGATGACCCTAACTGTTCAATCTAAAGTAGCCACACAATTACCCTCTACCTTAATTTTCTATAGAGAACTTACCACTATGATCTATTTTCAACTAACCATCCTCTGAAGGTATTTTAAATCCTAGGCCAGTTTTCCTAGGTAGTTTTTATTACTCATCAAGTTCTGGGGATGCAATGTTTTACATTACCTTCAGAAAAACAAGATGAAGACAGTAACTTGGCTGTAAAATCATCTAAATATATATATATGCCGTATTTGAATAAACATATAAACACATAATAAATTCTATATAAATGTTGCCCGTTCACATTTTACCTAGTACCATTATAATACTGCTTAAAAACTAGCCTCCATTTTGGGGCACCGGGGTGGCTCAGTCGATTAAGCATTCTGCTCTTGGTTTTTGGATCCAGTTGTGATCTCGGGATCATGGGATTGAGCGCTGCGTCAGGTTCCACACTGGGTGTGGAGCCTGCTTCAGATTCTCTTTCTCTCCCTCTTCTGCCTGTTACCCCGGCTCTCGTGTGCTTGCTCTCTCTCTCTTTTTTAAAAAATTTATTTATTTATTTATTTATCGGGGCTGGGGGGAGAGAGAGAGAGAGTGAGCCCACAAGTCGGCAGAGTGGCAGGCAGAGGCAGAGAGAGAAGCAGGCTCCCCACTGAGCAAGGAACCCGATGCAGGACTCGATCCCTGGGCCGAAGGCAGCGGCTTAATTGACTGAGCCACCCTGGTGTCCCTCGCTTACTCTTTTTTGAATAAATAAATAAATAATTTTTATTTTTATTTATTTATTTTTTTTAGGAAGGAAAGAAAGAAAGGGAGAGAGGGATGGAGGGAGGGAAGACACTAGCCTACATTTTATGATACAACTCAGACATAGAGAAGAGTTAAAAAAAAAATCTGCTTTCTAAATTCCCACACGTCATGCTGAATGACACTTTTAATTTCTTGTGTGCTGTTACGTAATTTAATTCTGTATTTCATGTTTTTAAAAGTAGATGGTTCCTTAAAAGAAAATTATCAGAAGACTTTATTGTTGGTAGTGATTGTTTTCTTGTCTAGAGAACAGTGATGATCTATGTACTGGGTAAATATTTCAAAGATGCTAATGTTAACTTTTCTTTCACATTCAAATATATAATCTAGCCTATAAGCCCTGTTGCTTATGTTGGCTTATAATTTGCTTTTTCATGAATTAGTTTAAATAAAACTTTTGGCATCCCTTCCTGGTAGAGGGGACTAGACTACCAATGTTTCTCCCTAGCTTTGAACCATACAGTTTATATTAATGTAACCACATTTAAAATCACTCTCTAGACAAAAATAATCTAGACAGATTATTTTCTGAGAAAAAAAGACCGTCTGCACACAGAGTCTCTGGCCCTTTCAATCACTGATGACTTACCTTCTGCAGCCCTTCATGAATGAGGTGACCTATGTCATCTATACTTCTTCCTAGTCGTTTAGATAAATATGTGAAGATTGGATCTTCTTTAGGTAATAGAGGTGCAGAAAGATTAACTCTCTCTTGTACACCCTGAAGAGAAGGAAAAAAATGAAAAAAACAAAACAGAGCAAAACAAAAACCACACACCCAGAAAAAGGAGATCATAAGACGAAAGCTCACAAGTAACTCAGTATCTTATAGCACTTATTTTAAAGGAGTTTTAAAAAATAGGAGATGTTTGTAAAATTATAAAGCTGTTTGGAAGGGGAAAAGAAAGAAAAAATATTTATAAGCAGGAGACTAAATTACAGAAAAAAAAAAGTAAAAAAAAAAAAAAATCCCAAATCTCTCTACTTACTCGCAGATGTTGAAAAGCATGTATACTATATGGAAGTTCTAGAATTTTGGTACAATCAGGTTGCTCAGGGTCTGGAGGGACAGGAGATTCTGTGTCTATATAATCTTCAGGGCTAAAATCAAGAAGCCAGGGGCACTAAATCAATGAAAGGTGAAAAAATGTCTAGTTTTTCCCTGACTGAACTATACTCTCCTAGCATCTCATCTTTACAACCAGTATTAGTCCACATTCAACCTTTCTCACACAGCAACTGTTGGGAGGCAGTATTTTAGGAGTTTAACTTAAAGGAGATAAGTCAAAAGAGAGAAAACAGCAGGTAGACCAAAGAATGTCAGGATTATGAACTTTTTAAAAGTTTCTCAATATTCTTCCCAGAAATGTTAAACCGATTTACACTTCTGTTAACAGCCTCTCCACATTTTTACTAGTTACTGATTTTTAAATATTTTTTCCAATTTGAGAGGTGAAAACTATCTAAATGGTTTATTTTGTACTTACTTGATCATTACTGAGAGACAGATCTTCCACAGGTTTGTTGGCCATTTGTATTTCTTTTCCTATAAATTGTTCAATCTTCTGTGGTATTAAGTACTTTTAATTGATATTTAAAAGTTCTACATGTATTTTAAACTTTCAAATTTCAATAAACTCATCTGTGACTGAAGCTTATCCACTTTGATAAATAATTTCTTACTGATTTGAGAAAGGTCTATTCAGGAAAACATTAATTTTATTTCTGGAAAGAGAATTTCTTTACCTGATGTCTTTGCTTTCCAAAGTTATGTATGTGCCATCATACAGATCCAGGTCCCCTAAGGGCACCTTGGCTTTGATGCAGTCTGGATCCTCTTTATTATGTCTCTGTTCCAGTCCAGTATCTCTGTCCTCATTCTCTTCTATATGAATTTTTTGAGCAACTAATTGCTTCTGTTGAGAAGACAATGAGAACACAATGGATTTTTCTAATATTTCAGTCTAGACAACACATAAGAGAAAGGAGAATTTAATGTGTTGAAGTCAGAAAAATCCTCTATGAAGGAAGATAAGGATTCTGAACACAGAAGTCCCCCCTAACCTGAGGGGGTATATTCTAAGACTCCCAGTGGAGACCCAAAACCACAGATAGTAACAAAACCTATATATACTGTTTTGTTTTTTTTTTAAGATTTTATTTATTTATTTGTCGTAGAGAGAGAAGCGAGAGCGAGCACAGGCAGACAGAGTGGCAGGCAGAGGCAGAGGGAGAAGCAGGCTCCCCGCCAAGCAAGGAGCCCAATGCGGGACTCGATCCCAGGACGCTGGGATCATGACCTGAGCTGAAGGCAGCCGCTTAACCAACTGAGCCACCCAGGCGTCCCTATACTGTATTTTTCGCTATACATATATATCTATAATGAAGTTTAATTTATAAATTAAGTACAGTAAGAGATTAACAGTAACTAATAATAAAATAGAACAATTACAACGTTATACTGTAATAAAAGTTGGGTGATGTGGTCTTTCTCTCAAAGCATCTTATTGTACTGTACTCATCCGTCTTGGGGTAATATGAGATAATAAAACGCCTACATGATAAGATGAAATAAGGTGGATGATGCAGGCATTGTGACACAGTGTTAGACTATTATTGACCTTCTGAGGATAGGTCAGAAGGAGGATCATCTGCTTCTGGACCAAGGCTGACCCATGGGTAACTGAAACCACAGAACACAAAACTGTGGATAAGGGGGAATTAATTTGCTGATATAAATAAGCTTCTCTAAACAGGTGTCCATATATAGAAAGTAATATTATATGACATTTATAATAATGGCAGCTGAATACCTTCATAATAGGATCTCTGACTACCTATAAAGCTGCATCTATCAATTTAACTTCCCTGGAACAAAATGGCTCAGAAATTAAAACTACTTTGAATTGTCCATACAACGCATTTCAGTCCTTCAAGATATCCAGCATGTTGATAATGTGGACTAGAATAATTTCCCCTAATGTCCTCTACTCCAGGTGAATTCCTGCTACTCACAATTTTTTTTTAAACATATAGAATTATTACATAAAAACCCATGTTTCCACCACCCACATCTACCATAAGATAACATTTGCCATACTCATTTCAGATTTTTTAAAAAGGAAAAATAAGGTAGTTGAAACCATTCTTTACTGCCTTCAAAATCCCTCTCTCCCTTCCCAAAGTTACCACTATGCTGAATTTGTTTGACGCATCATTTCTGTGTGTATCTTTATAAAATATCACTTTATTACACTTATTCTCTTAAAATATTATGCATATATATCCATATATATGTCCCAAATCAACATCTAACATTGATTTCCACCTTTAAAACCTTTATGTTAACAGGATCATCCCATATCATTCTACAACTTATTTTTTTAACTTCATGTTTTTAGGATTTATCTACAGTGATCAGTATAGTTCTAAATTTTTCATTTTAACAAACATATAAAAATGTTTTTATCCACTTTTCTGTAAACCGTTAGATTGCTTCTTTATCTTTTTGCTACTAAAAATGCTGTGATATTCTTATAAAAGCCTCCTGGTGCACATGTGTAAAAGACCCAGAAGGGGTAAAAATATGGGACGCAGAGGTCATATGGGATCCACATTTTCTGATTTAGGTACTATCTGCCTTTCAAAGTTGGTATAACCACTAGAATTCTACCAACAGATAATGACAATACCCATATCCCCACAAACTTACCAACATCACATTTTTAATTTATGTCAATTTGATGGGCATTAAATGTTATGATTATTGGGGTAGACTGTATCATTCTTAATGAATCTGCTGCAACTCCTTACAAAGGAGCCTACACATCAGTGTTCTGCTGAACTCAGATGTGGCCAGTATGATTCACCTTGACACATATAACATGATATGTGCAATGGAATCCTCTGAAGAGAAACATGTTTAGAACCAGTGTATGCTTTACTATGTTCTTTTTTTTTTTTTTAAGATTTATTTATTTATTTGTCATAGAGAGAGAGAGAGCACAAGTAGGCAGAGAGGCAGGCAGAAAGAGAGAGGAATCAGGCTCCCTGCCGAGCAGAGAGCCCGATATAGGGCTCGATCCCAGGACCCTGAGATCATGACCTGACCAAAGGCAGAGGCTTAACCCACTGAGCCATCCACACGCCCCTACTATGTTCTTTCTTTTCCTTCCAGTACTGAGAATGGCAGTATGCCAGACAGCGGCTGTGCTGTCAGCCTGGGTTCTGGCATTTGGACCAGAGTGACATTTAATATGACCTCATTGTTTTAAGCCATGAAGATTATTGGGATGTTATTAAATGATCTATTTCTACTTACTCATTCCCTCCCAACTCTTTCCCTGTAGGTAGGCTGTACTATACATTGCCCTATGACTTCAGGCTTGTCCATGTGACTTGATCTAGACGATGGAATGTGAGTAGAAATGACGTCACTTCTAAATAGAAACTAAACAGGCTCGTATGTTTGGTTACTCTTCCTTGAACCTCTAGCTTCCTCCATGAAATAGCACTGAAATTTTTGGGGCTATCTGTTGCCAATGCAAAAGTTGTCATATACTACAAAATGGAGCCTATCTTAACTAATGCAATCATAATGTGATTGAACATATTTTCCTATGTTTGTATTTTATAACTTGACTTTCCAAATCTGCCTATTTTTCTCTAGTTTTTTTAAATTGACGTGCAGAAATTTAGAAGAGTGATTTTGTAAACTGAGTCTTTATCAGTCATATGTACTGCAAATATCTTCTCCCAGTTTACAGCTTATGTTTTAATTTTGTTCATGGTGTCACTTGCTAAAGAGAAGCTTTTAGTTTTAAGATGGTCAAAACTATCAGCTGTTTTCTTAATTGTGATTTCTATGTCATTTAAGGAATCCTTCCTATCCTAATGTCATAAATAAAATATTTACTGATAAAAAAAACCTAACAAAGTAAAAAGGTAAGGCAAGCACTAGAATAAAGAAACGTAATCTGTAGTTTTAATCCCTGTAATTTATTTGTTAAACATGTTGAGTCATTTGCTCTGTGGAGTCTGCGACTCTACAGGATTTTGCTGACTGCATCTCCTTGGTTCATTTAACATGTCCCTTTCTTTGTCCTCTGTATTTCCTGAATATTGACAGCAGGATCCAGGGGTTCTTAACTCTTTTGTGTCACAGACGTCTTTGGCAGTTTGATGAAAGCTGTAGATCCCTTTCTCAGAGTCATCTTTTAAATACATAAAATAACATATATAGAATGAGAAAGGAAACCAGTTATACTGAAAATGACACTGGAAAATAAGGTAGTGGATTAGATTCACATTTCTTTTGGCAAGAATATTTGTTAGGTAGCAATACTCTTAAGATGTTAGTATGTTTGCCCATAAATTTTCCAACAGGATTTTAATTTATTCAGTTAGTTCTACCTTCTCTTAAACATGACAGAAGAGTCTAACAGCCTTTAACTAATCCCTGAACAGGCTTCAACCCAACTGTGTATTATTTTTACCTAGCTTTACCTTTCAAAGGGCAAAAAAATAAGAAATTAAATAAGTTTAGCAACTTCTTCATCAGTATTTGTACTCATCATTATACATCCTGTGCATATCTCCTAGGTTTATTTTTCTTCTTGTAGAAGTACGTCTTTGACTTTTTAAAAAGCGAGTCCGCGGTAAGTAAACTCTGTCAGAAAACACCTTTGCTTTGCCCCCACTCTTGAATGATGGCTTAAAAGAACATAAAATTCTAGTTTGAAGGATTTTCCCTTAGCACTGCAAGGCTATTCCTCCACTGTCTTCTGGCACTTTAAGAAGTCCATCTCACTGTCACCACTTTGTAGATACACGGTATTATTTAGTTTCATGACTTTAAGTATGTATTTCAATGACTAACAAATTTATATCTCTAGCCTGTACCTTTACCCCACAGTCCCTACTACCTTAATCAAAAACGGATGGAGTCAACATTTTTCATTTTCATTGACATGGTAAATGCCATTTTCTCCCTTCATATAGCCTCATTTACTGCCTCTTAACAAGAGAACAGCAATAAACATATACAATGCGTATATGCATCTGAAAATAAAAACTACTTTCTGTACCACTGCATTTTTGGAACACTCTTTTTAATAAAAACAGATAAAGCTTCCAAGCACAACGCTATATAAATATACCTATTGTCTTATTCCTACTTTTTCAAATAACAAATATTGTTTGTTATAAAGCAAAATCAGTTTATGGAAATCAATGATAGAAACAAAAAGGTCAGACTTTAGTTAGTATTAATAGATTTCAAAGTTTTCAAAGTGCAAGGTGATTAATGCTTTCAACTCATCATAAAAACACACAGTAACAAGACTCTACTTGGGAATTAATAAAAAATACATTTTTATAAGTAATGAAATCATTCTTTTTGTATTTTACCCAAACTCTCCTTTCAACTGTATGCACAGAGATCATTCCTTTTCATACTTGATGGAAAAACTTACACATGGAATCCCTGGTCAATGATATATTAGTCAAGAATCAGGCAAAACTCGGGTTAGTCTGTTTCTCTTACTATCACTCAAATGTCGTTCTAATTAGATGTTACTTTACAAAATGTGATTAAAAAAACTGAGAAGAACTGGGCTTAAGAAATAATACACTTTCATTTTTTTTTTTATTACAGGAGCTCCTGTGAAATGCAACAAGTTTAACTGCATATCACATTTCCACTGCCTCACCTCCAATTCTTTGAGGTAGTTAACTGTTGTTTCTTGTCTCATTAATATGACTAAGTCATGGGGATGCTTCAAGTTCATTGGTGAATCCACCTGTAAGCAAGCAAGCAATAAACAAAGCTCAGACTTCATCAACATTTGTTTGAATTCATAAAGTTTCTCTTAATATGCTTTAAATTACTGTTCAACCACCATTACAACCAGAATTAGGTGTTCAGTAAAACTCAAGGTGTATTTCAAAAGTGATTGCACAAAAATTTAAGCAAAGAGAATTACATATTCAATAGCTGCTCCCTGAATTCCAACATTAAAGAGTAAGCTTTTGAGGTGAATATTCTAAGTTGGGTCAGTCACATAAGGAATATTCAAGAAAAGAAGTATTTGGCAACAAATAAAAAAGTAAATTCCTTAAAAAGATAATTCACACCTGTAATAATAAAAAAGGAATTGTCTTGTCTTGACAGAACATTTCATATCTGAACAGGTTTGGAATGATAAAAGGAAAATTCTAAAAGCACCTATTTTTGAAGGCTATTTGTAGAAGCCATAAATCAAAGTCAATATAAAATAACCTTGAGATTTATTATTTACAATTCGTTTTTTCTGGATCATAAATGGGTAACTATGTTGTTGAAGATGTAGTAAAAATTAACCCTCATATGCTAGTAGCAGGCTTATAAATTTGTTCTTGTTGTCTGGAGGGTCATTTGACAACATGTATCAAAATGTTAAAAGTGCATCCCTTCTGATCTGGCAATATTAATTCTAGGAAACTATTCTTAAACAGGCAAAAATAAACACAAGGATGCTTACTACGACACTTTAAACTGCAAAAAAATTAGACACAACCTAAGTCCATCAATAAGGGAATACGGAGGGGCGCTTGGGTGGCTCAGTTGGTTAAGTGTGCGACTCTTATTCTCAGCTCACAGTCACAATCTCAGGGTCATGAGTTCAAGACCTGCAAGGGCTCTACACTGGGCATGGAACCTACTTAAAAACAAAAAAATAAGGGAATAGGGAAATCCATTGTCTAAAACGGGATACAGAAGACTAGACCTACTCTCATGGAAGGATAGTCACAACTCATAATTTAACTAAAAGAATAATAAGCATACTATGGTATTTTTGAGAAATTACATATATATACTTAAAGATGTATACATGTCTCTATATGCACAAAACTAAGTAACTTTACAGTGGCTCCTTTGGGGAAGTGGGATCAAGAAGAGAGGCACACTCATGTCTATATACCTGTGTTATTTTTAAACTGTATATAATGAAGACATAATACATTTATAATAAAAAAAAAAAACACATGTGCACACACACACACACACATGATGTTTGAATACCAGAAAAATCTGACAGTGGCCTTGGTACCTAAGGGATGAGCTCAAGTTCCTGCTACCCCATGATGCTAGATTGGAGCTGTCAAATTATATATGTCCTTCAGGAAGTTCAACTTTGAGGAAAAAGTATCTTTTTGTAACCTTTAAGAAACTGGTATCAGCTCAACTAATCGAATTTAGAGGTAGCTTAAAAAAAAAAAAAGATTTTATTTACTTATTTGAGAGCAAGAGCACGTGCAGGTGAGCGAGTTGGGGGTGGGGGGCAGAGGGAGACAGAGAATGTCCAGCAGACTCTGCGCTGATCACAGAGCCTGACCCAGGGCTCAATCTCAAAAGCCTGAGATCATGACCCAGCTAAACCGACTGAGCCACACAGGTGACCCTACAAGCTAGCTTTTTAAGTGCAGAAGATAGGCTTGCGTAGATGTTGGTGATACAAGAGTCTATTAAAAAAAAAAAGATTTTAAAAAGTGGGAATAATAACAACATGAAATAAAGTTGGATGACTGCTTTAATAATATGCATTCTATTGCACAACGTTAGGTGACTACAGATAAAATTCATCTGCCTTTGCTTATCCTACCATCTCAGAGACACCAGAGGAAAAAGAGATGCTAATCCAGAGTAACTTCCATACTTCCATTGTAATGATCTGGACTACAAAAATATTATTGTATCATTGTGATAATTATCATAGCCCATGGTCTTGCTTTTAAGATGAGATCCCTTCATTGCTCCCCCTGGCCTTTCCACTATATTGGAATCTATACCAAAATTGGACTCTGAATTTAAAAGGCACTAAAAGTACAATATAGCAAGGCCTATAATACTCGACAACCTGAGCTGTAAATCTCCTCTATCAAACAATCAAAGCTAGCAAAAGCCTACAAGCAAAATGCTATGTTTATCTCAATACAGAACAGAGAATTTCACTTGTCTTTTCATAGTATTTGAACATATGCCCAACAGTCAAATGCATGTAGGGAGGGAAAGCTACTATACTGAATTGAATTTGAACTGATTCAACTCCAAAGCCCATTGATCTTTTTTTTTTAAAATGTAATAAATTACAGCACACCATAGTTTTTTTTTTTTCCATAATTTTTATAGAAGAAAATGTAAAAGCTACAGCCAGTGGTCAGAGTGCTAAAGAACCTTCCATAAGGAGGCCAAAGAAAGTCTGCTTACTTTGCTACTCTGTCCAGAACTTCAAGAGGTAGCTATTTAGTACATGACTCTATAAGGATTTTTAAATGAGGATTTTATAAAAAAATAAAATAGGAGGTGGGGAAGGAATGTTGGAGTATGACATTCCAATTCCAAAATACCTAAGCAATCCGTTCACCTGATATTTGGAGAATTGCAAGAGGAATGAAACAATGCGATGCATGAAGATTTACACTGAAGAAATACTGAAGCACATTCTTAGTTTTAGATTAAAAGGATACTAGCTAATCAGGGCTTTACCATATTTGAATAGCATGGGATTGGCCAACATTCAGTTGTGAGGAAGTACTTTTCATTTCCTTAAAGCTTTATGTTCAACAAATATACAAGAGCTAGAAGAGGTATAAAGATAAAATTATTAGCGGAAGGAACGAAGTGAGCTCACTGACAGCTGTGCTTCTCTTTTTGACATGGCAGCAAATGGTATGGATCTTTGCCAGATAAGGGTTGGTTGCAGATTTATAGCCTGACATATATATTTGAGGTAACCTCAAGTTCTTAAAATTTAAGACTTTATAATTATCTTTGGCAAATGCCAATTGACTTGAATTTTTCTCCTTTTGAATACCTCCCCTCTTTAAGTTACAAAAGAGAGTAATGCCTATAAAGACTACAACATCCATTCAATCAATAAAGGTTTATTAAGCCTCTAAAAACCAGGCCCACTATGTCAATATTTGAAGCCTATGTACTCCAATTTTATATACAACGTGAATGCCTTCAAAATCTTTAGCATTTAGAAGAGGCTGCTATCAGCCCAGGAGCAAAAAGTGACAGGAATTAGAGAGGTAGGTTAAAAAGGACACGACGCATACATAAGACCTCAAAGTACCTTACGGTTTTTTCACAAGGGACAAGCACCCCTACAAACGTCTGTTACTTCACAGCATAATAAATGATGCTTGTAATGACCTGAATCATAAAGAAAAAGGAATGATTTTCAATTTGTTCTACTTAAGATGGTGAAAAAATATGAAATATATTTTAAAGCAAAGCTTATACTACAGGGAAAAATTGACCAAATATTTGGAAATTAGCTATACGGACTTATATTATATAGAATGATTCCTTCTCTAAGAGTTCTCAATTCACTTTCATTTTCCTTTGAATACATTATATAAGCACATGTGTCCAATTATATATAACAGCAGTAAATGTTTTACTCATATCAAGTTCGTTTTCATATATTTCAAAATTTGCTGCTGTCTCTATCGTTAATACCTACATTTCTCATCTGGAGCCCTACCTCTGTGAATTCAGTAACTTCACATGGTAACAGAGGGAAATGTCACTGTATAAGGATAATTACTTCACTGCCAAATCAAATAAAGGGTGAACAATTTAAACTTAAAATAACCAGTCTACGTATTTAACCATTTTTGAGTTCTACAAGAGCACGAGTGAGTCCATCACTTTCCAATGGTCCTTTATGACAGGAAATTGACCATTTCCATTATAATATTAACTCCAGCTCTCACGTGCAACTTAATTCTTCACATATGCTAAATATTCTTACCTCTTACTTCTTAATGGTATTCAAATGAGTACGTGAGAGTAGCATTACTTGAAATCTTGTATCATGCTGTACACATTTAAAAAAAATTCCCCTTAATTAGAAACTAGGGATGAAATATTTTAAATCTTTTATTCAGAATTTTAGATTTATTGAGATAGTATGATGGAAAACATAAAATCTTCATTGCTTTGAAGATTCTACCTCTACCTTAAGTGATCCCACTTAGTGGGTACTTATAGTGTTTGCTCTCTAGTATCTGCAGATCCATTCTTGTGGCAGAAACACCTGCCTTGCTTGGCTGGAAGCATCCTTCCCCACATGGGAAGCCCGAATGAGTGGATTCCTTTCCCGTGGTCATGGTGATGATCTCTGAGAAAGGACATCACCCAAGTAGTCAGTTGGTACTAAAGAGACTGTAATCTAGAACTTTTGTTTGAGTTATGGGGACTAGTCATCTTGTATTCACAGGCGCCTAAGAATGGGGTTAAAGAAACAGAGAAATGAAGACCGAGAACAAACCTATCATGGTTATACTGTTTCAGTCCTGGATCAAACTGTAGCACTTAGAATTTGTTCAAAGATTCCAATAAAAATTTTCAATACAGAAGTCTTGCTGCTATTTCCAAACATGTGCTGACTTTTCTTACGCCCTCTGTCTAGGGTATCCTCTTACTCTTGTGGCTCTTTTCAGACTTCCTGTCCCTTTGCATATGCTAAGTCTCCTACTTGGAACATACTTCTGTCCTTACGCTTTTGGTGAAGGCCAAATGACTGGGCTTAAATGACATTTCTTTTGTGAAGCCATCCTTCTCTCGAGCTCCCACGGTACTCTTTACATGCTGCTGCTTTTTTTTTTTTTTTTAAGATTTTATTTATTTATTTGATAGAGAGAGATCACAAGTAGGCAGAGAGGCAGGCAGAGAGAGAGGGGGAAGCAGGCTCCCCACCGAGCAGACAGCCCAATGCAGGCTCTGATCCCAGGACCCTGAGATCATGACCTGAGCCGAAGGCAGAGGCTTAACCCACTGAGCCACCCAGACGCACCTACATGCTGCTCTAATAGTGTTTATTACATTGTTTAATTATTAAATGTCTGTCTCTCCAAAAATTTTTTTTTGTATTCTCCTTTCTACTTTCAGTACTTCATAGGCTTTCAGGTGTATGTCAGACACCTAATACACTGTTCATTACTTGATGAAGTTATCTGATGTCACTTCTGTTAGAGAATCTCTGTCAGCATTATCATTCAGTGATGACTGACCATCTGTAAAGGAGGTAAAGTGGTTAGGCCTCCAGGAATCACGACAAAATAAGTCCTTGACAGGTCTATGACTAGCTGTATGACCTAAAGCAAATCACCTTCCCTGCACAGGCTTCCATTTCCTCATCTACAAACTTGGGGGGACCCAGCACGATGACTTCCGAAGTTCCTTATACTCTTCATATCCTACCTTCAGAAAACACTTAACACTACCATAAAAGCATCACATTTTTACAAGTCTCATGCACCACTAAAGTAACACAATGTTCGAATGAATGAAATGATCATTCTTCCAATTAGCCCACATAAATCTGTACTCACTCTAGGTGGGGACTCTCCAAAGCTGCAGCTAAAAGCTTCTTTTCAAACTGTCAGTTTGTCAAATTACACTAAGGTTCCAATTAGCAGTGGCTATTTATTTCTGAGCAATTAGGCCGCTCATTGTATCATGGGCAAAATTAGCTCTCCCAGTCCTTATGCCACTTAATTCCAACAAAGTTCAATTAAAAAAAAAAAATCTCTTCTGATCATAAGCTACATACGTATGTTACTGTAAAAACAAACACATTATGGATAATATAAAGAAGAAAATTAAAATTACTTAAAATGTCACCTTTCGAGATATATGCTGTCAGATAACTATGTCAGGATCACTTTTCAGGCTTGCGCGCCTGTGTCTGCACGCATGTGCGTGTGTGCACACACACACATACGGCTATGTAGATGAATATTTTTACAAAAACAGGATCATATATACCATATTGTATCCTTCCCTTCTCCACTCTTTCCTAAAGTTGATCAGATTTCTTCCTCAGGAATATAGATCTACATCATCCTATTTAGTTAATATTATATTAATTTATCCAGTTTCCTACTAATTAAAATTTAAGTTATTCTCCCTTTTTAACAACATTGAATGAGTACTTATAAATTTTTTTGATTGCTGCCTAATTATTTTCTTCCTAAAAATAGAATTGCTAGGTTAAAAGGACTGCACTTTTAAATTTCTACTTTTTTGCCAGCTTTTCTCCAGAATACCTGAATCAACTTAAATTGCTAACAGTCACTGAGGTTCTACACACTCTGAAGAACACAGGGAAAGGGTGAATACATTTTAATCTCTTTGTTGGCCATATGTATTTCTTCTTTTGTGTACTTACAAAAAAAAAGCTTCCTCATTGCCTCACTTTAAATCCCTCTGATAGTTTACATCACAATTTTACAACTGCTGTTTTCTAGATGATTACTCTAGATGATTACCTTCTTGTTTCTGACTTTTTCTAAAACAAACACCTATTTCTTCCTTTTTAACTGATATATACCCATCTTGTTAAAATGAAATTTTAGAGTGCTATGCAACATGTATTTTAAAGAGAAAACAACTGTAATGACAAATAAGCTTAGTTCTGAGGAATAGTCTTGTAGCTTTTCCTTTTATATTCATAGAGAAAAAGTTCCTCTTGCATACGTGGGGCCAACCAAAACATTTCAAAAAGTTAACATCTTTGGTATTTTCTTGTTCCTTACCTTACTCTCCTCAGACTTTTATCCTTATTTCAAATCTAGTTCACTACCATTTTCAAATGGCTGCCCAAAGAACCCTCACCTTTATGACCCCTATCAGGTGAATACAGGGGCAAGCAAGATGAGTTTAGAGGGATGGAATGGGGGAGACAAAAGTCTGTTGCCTGACTTGTCATGCAATTTTTTCTTCAGGATCCAAGTCTAACCATCACAGACCTGTACCTTCCTCCAGGTTCAGAGAAACGCAAGCTTACAAACACAATACCAGTCTAGCCTCGCCTCTTGAGAGGGACTTACATGGGTTCCTGGCTATGATTTTAAAAACTTTAATACAGGAACAGATATTTTACTAGATATACTATCAGATCAATAAAACACTATCATTATGAACTGTCAGGATTGGGAAATATTTTTGTTAAAGATGACCTTTTTTTTGCCATTAGGTACTTGTACAATATGGAATTTTAATAAAAAAAATTTTAGAACATGCCTCAATTTTGCATCAGAAATCAGGTTATCGAAACTAATATAAACTTTAAAGAAACAAAAATACTGAATCTTGACCAGCACATGAATTTTTACAGCCTTACATCTCTACTTTCTGAAGTTTTACCCTCAGATTTTACCTTCTTCTCATTTTCACAGTTCTTGGAAGACAAAGTTGTAAATGCTTAAGTGCACTTAAAACAACCTAGGTATCTGAAGTATATTATATAGCTATAATCTAGATTGGACCACGTACAGTGTTGTAGCCAATTTTTTAAACACTATTTATTTATTTATTTATTTATTTAGAGGGAGGGAGGGAGAGAGAGAGCAACTGAAGGAGCACAAGTGGGAGAAAGAAGAGAGGGAATCTCAACCAGATTCCACGCTGAGCATGAGCCTAACATGAGGCTCAATCTCACCACCCTGAGATCATTACCTGAGCCAAAATCAAGGACACTAAACCGACTGACCCACCCAGGCGTCCCTGTTGCAGCCAATTTTATGAGAACATTCATATCACACAATCACCATGTCCTAACAGAAAGCAAGTTAGTAACCATTTTCAACATGAACAACAAATGAACAACTTCTTTTAAAAAGTGCTACCAGTCTACATGTTTCGATTTGTGTCACCAGGAAACATACAAATAACAAAATGAAGCAAGTAGACAATTCACAACTTTACAAGGAAAGAAAATGAAATGCTGGATCAGAACTCAAGAGTCACAGATATTTCTCATTTGTGTATTTATGATATTCTTATAAATGTATACAGAAAAATGTCACTGGAGTTAGAGCTATTTTATATTGAACTCAGAAGTGACTCTCATTTCAGCAGCCAAAGCTTATCAAACACAGAATAAGGGCCCAACAAAGATGTCCCTGTCCTAATCCCAGAACCTGGGGCTAGTTAGGATGCATGGCAGAAGTTAAAGTAGCAGATAGAGTTAAGGTTGCTATTCAGATTACTTTAATTAAGACAGGGAATATAACCTGATTATCCAGGTGGGCACAATGTAATCACCAGGGTCCTTAAAAGTGAAATAGGCAGGTGAAAGAGAGACATGGATAAGGAAGAAAGGTCAAAGAAGGGGGCCAAGAGCCAAGGAATGTGGGTGGTTTCTGGACACTAGAAAAGGTAAGGAAATGGACACTCCCCTAGAACCTCCTGAAAGACAGCAAGGCAGTCCCCTTGATTTTATTTTATTTATCTTTGTTTGTTTGTTTTGGTTTTGTTTTTTCTTTAAAGATTTTATTTGACAGAAGGAGATCACAAGTAGGCAGACAAGCAGGCAGAGAGAGAGGAGGAACAGGCTCCCCGCTGAGCAGAGAGCCTGACGAAGGGCCTGATCCCAGGACCCTGAGATCATGAGCTGAGCCAAAAGCAGAGGCTCCAACCCACTGAGCCACCCAGGCACCCCTGTCCCCTTGATTTTAGCCCAAGGAAACATGGGTTGGACTTCTAACCTACAGAACTGTAAGATGATAGATTTGTGTTGTTTTAAGCCACTAACTCTGTGGTAATTTTTAACAGCAAATAGAAAATTAATACAAGCACCCACTAAGTTCTGGCTTAATGCCAGTCTTAATATGATAAATAAAACATGTGTGAGCTTGCAAATTCTTAGATTGATACTATGGATTGAACTGTGTCTCCTCAAAATCATATGTTGAAGCTGTAACCTCCAATATGACAGTAACTGGAGACTGGACCTTTTGAAGGTAATTAGGTTTAGATGAGGTCATGAGGTTAGGCCTTATGACAAGATTGGTGCCCTTATAAGAGGAGACATTAAAGCTAGCCTTCTCTTTCTCTCTGCCATATGAGAACACAGCAAGAATGCAGCTGGTCTGCAAGTCAGAGAAGTCTCCCCAGAACCTGATCACTCTGGCACTCTGATCTTGGACTTCTGGACTCCAAAACTGTAAGAAAATAAACTTCTGTTGCTTAAGTCACTCAGTTTATGGGATTTTGTTATGACAGCCAAACTAAGATTTGTTAATCAAATATTGGAAAAGGGACACTAAAATGAGTGCCAGAAATTGAACCTTAATTTTATCATTACCCAGGTGATGGCAAACTCAAGTCAGGAAATTCCTTTGCTATTCATGCTAGAAATCATTGCTGTAAGACACTACTGAATAAAGTTCAACTTGATTATTCATCAAATAGTAGTATTAACATGGGGAGGTCAGCTTGACTAATTTCTTTTACTGCAATCCCAACAAGTGTCAAGTAAGTATTAAGGACAAAGGTTCAATTTTCTATGAAGATAACCAAACCAAACTGAAGGTTCCTTTTTGTTCATACTTCCAAAGATGGGCACACACTGTTTCACTAGGGCAATGGATGGGATAAGGGGTCTTTCACTAGGATGGTTAAATAAATTATAGAATAGCCATATAACCAAATACTATGCATTTTTAAGGGTAAAGAGAGTAGCTTTTCATTTCTGATAGACGTTTACCTCTTATTAAGTAAATAAAAACTAGTCATGAGACAAAATGTTCCCAGTTGTGGTTTTTAAAAAATCTGTATGAGGGGCCGTCTGGGTGGCTAAATTGGTTAAGCGACTGCCTTTGGCTCAGGTCATGATCATGGGGTCCTGGGATAGAGCCCTGCACTGGGTTCCCTGCTTGGCAGGGAGCCTGCTTCTCCCTCTCCCTCTGCAGCTTCCACTGCTTGTGCACACACTCTCTCAAATAAGTAAAATCTTAAAAAAAAAATAAAAGAATTTAAAAATCTATATGAGGATTTGCAAATGCATGGGAACTTTTTGGAAGAATACACAAATAATTATGTGATTACTTCCAGGAAGAAGGACTCTGAGTGGTTATGAAACTTTCACTTTTCATTTTATATCATAAGTAGCTTGAAAAAAATGTTTTCAACTATGATCACATATTTTAATTTTAAATTCAACTATAAAATTAAAAAATACATCGTGTGTGTCTTATAGATAAAACTACAGAAATATTTTTCTTTATACTAGTAGTAATGCTTAGCAGTACAGAGAACAGAGCTTAGAATGGGATCTGAACTTAAGTTTACACATTACCATTTCCTACCTTCATGGCCTTGGGCAAGGAGTTTAACCATACTTAGCCTAAATTTCTGGATTTAATAGAGAGATCAATATCCACATCATACTGAGTGTATAGGACAATGAGATATGAATATGAAAACCCTTAGTAAAGTGTTCAGTGAAATAGACATAAAATTTTATTCCTATAAAAGTTACCTGTTCTCTTCCCCTAAGTGGCCTGAGGTGGCCTCTGAAAATGGTTCACTATTTGTTTGACCCAGAAAAGCCTACAAAATCATGCAAATCAAGAAGTTCAAATCTTCATGTTCACTTTTTTTTTTTTTTTAAGATTATTTATTTATTTGACACAGAGAGGCACAGCGAGAGAGGGAACATAAGCAGGGGGATTGGGAGAGAGATAAGCCGGCTTCCAGCTGAGTGGTGAGCCCGATGTGGGGCTCGATCCCAGAAGCCTGGGATAATGACCCGAGCCGAAGGCAGCTGCTTAAATGACTGAGCCACCCAGGCACCCCCATGTTCACTTTTAAGAACACACATGAAACTGTCCAGGCCATCAAGGGTATGCATATCCGAAAAGCCACCAAGTATCTGCAAGAGGTCACTTCGCAGAAACAATGTGTGTCATCATGTCGCTACAATGGTGGAGATGGTAGGTGTGCCCAAGCCAAACACTGGGGCTGCACACAGGGTCAGTGGCTCAAGAAGAGTGCTGAATTGTTACTGCACATGCTTAAAAATGCAGAGAGTAATGCTAAACCTGAGGGTTTAGATGTACATCTTCTGGTCACTGAGAAAATCCAGGTGAACAAAGGCCCCAAGACACAGCGTAGAACTAGTACAGGCCTCATGGGTGGATTAACCCACACATGAGCTCTCCCCGCCACACAGAGATGATCCTCACTGCAAAAGAGCAAATTGTTCCTAAGAGAGAAGAGGAGGTGGCACAGAAGAAAAAAATATCCCAGAAGAAACTGAAGAAATAAAAACTTATGGCCTGGGAGTAAATTCTGCATAGAAAAAATGCAAATAAAAATAAAAACAGGAAAAAAGTTTACTTTATCCTAAATTAGAGCGGCTTCCATGTGTGACTGTATAAAATGCAAACTCTGTGAAGGCAGGGACTGTATCTCCCTCACAGCTGTATTCCACCTACCCAACACAGAAAACATTCCAGTATGTGTTTAATGAGCTAGCTAAGCCTGCCAAGTGTAACCGCGCAAAAAGCTCTCAGCAAATACTTCCCCAAATAAAAACGCTCCTGCCTCCATTGGACCACGTTTGGCAAGTATCATTCTCTTGAGTTTTACTAAAGATTACTACCCATCTCAACTCCCTACCAAGCAATTAGACTCAAAGTAGAAAGGGCTGCTGGGTGGAGGGGAAGGATGTGTGTGTGTGTGTGTGTGTGTGTGTGTGTGTGAGAGAGAGAGAGACAGAGAGACAGAGAGCACGCGCGAGCGCTCTCTCTTGCCGGTCCCCTGATTTCAACTTAAAAGTGCCTCACTGGTAAGTGAAGACTAAGTAAGATGTTAGTAAAAAATACATAAATGAGTTCTTTTCAAAAGTCATACTCAGAAAAGAGAAAGGACCCAAATCAATAAAATCATGAATGAAAGAGGAGAGATCACAACTAATACCAAAGAAATACAGACAATCATAAGAACATATTATGAGCAACTCTATGCCAACCAATTTAACAATCTGGAAGAAATGGATGCATTCCTAGAGACATATAAACTACCACAACTGAACCAGGAAGAAATAGAAAGCCTGAACAGACCCATAACCAGTAAGGAGATTGAAACAGTCATCAAAAATCTCCAAACAAACAAAAGCCCAGGGCCAGACGGCTTCCCGGGGGAATTCTACCGAACATTTAAGGAAGAACTAATTCCTATTCTCCTGAAACTGTTCCAAAAAATAGAAATGGAAGGAAACCTCCCAAACTCATTTTATGAGGCCAGCATCACCTTGATCCCAAAACCAGACAAGGATCCCATCAAAAAAAGAGAACTACAGACCAATATCCTTGATGAACACAGATGCAAAAATTCTCACCAAAATACTAGCCAATAGGATTCAACAGTAATTAAAAGGATTATTCACCACGACCAAGTGGGATTTATTCCAGGGCTGCAAGGTTGGTTCAACATCCGCAAATCAATCAATGTGATACAACACATTAATAAAAGAAAGAACAAGAACCATATGATACTCTCCATAGATGCTGAAAAAGCATTTGACAAAGTACAGCATCCCTTCCTGATCAAAACTCTTCAAAGTATAGGGATAGAGGGCACATACCTCAATATTATCAAAGCCATCTATGAAAAACCCATCGCAAATATCATTCTCAATGGAGAAAAACTGAAAGCATTTCCGCTAAGGTCAGGAACACGGCAGGGATGTCCGTTATCACCACTGCTATTCAACATAGTACTAGAAGTCCTAGCCTCAGCAATCAGACAACAAAAAGAAATTAAAGGCATCCAAATCGGCAAAGAAGAAGTCAAACTATCACTCTCCGCAGATGATATGATACTATATGTGGAAAACCCAAAAGACTCCACTCCAAAACTGCTAGAACTGGTACAGGAATTCAGTAAAGTGTCAGGATATAAAATCAATGCACAGAAATCAGTTGCATTTCTCTACACCAACAACAAGACAGAAGAAAGAGAAATTAAGGAGTCCATCCCATTTACAATTGCACCCAAAACTATAAGATACCTAGGAATAAACCTAACCAAAGAGACTAAGAATCTATACACAGAAAACTATAAAGTACTCATGAAAGAAATTGAGGAAGACACAAAGAAATGGAAAAATGTTCCATGCTCCTGGATTGGAAGAATAAATATTGTGAAAATGTCTATGCTACCTAAAGCAATCTACACATTTAATGCAATTCCTATCAAAGTACCATCCATTTTTTTCAAAGAAATGGAACAAATAATCCTAAAATTTATATGGAACCAGAAAAGACCTCGAATAGCCAAAGGAATATTGAAAAAGAAAGCCAAAGTTGGTGGCATCACAATTCCAGACTTCAAGCTCTACTACAAAGCTGTCATCATCAAGACAGCATGGTACTGGCACAAAAACAGACACATAGATCAATGGAACAGAATAGAGAGCCCAGAAATAGACCCTCAATTCTATGGTCAACTAATCTTCGAAAAAGCAGGAAAGAATGTCCAATGGAAAAAAGACAGCCTCTTCAATAAATGGTGTTGGGAAAATTGGACAGCCACATGCAGAAAAATGAAATTGGATCATTTCCTTACACCACACACGAAAATAGACTCAAAATGGATGAAGGACCTCAATGTGAGAAAGGAATCCATCAGAATCCTTGAGGAGAACACAGGCAGCAACCTCTTCGACCTCAGCCGCAGCAACATCTTCCTAGGAACATCGCCAAAGGCAAGGGAAGCAAGGGCAAAAATGAACTATTGGGATTTTATCAAGATCAAAAGCTTTTGCACAGCAAAGGAAACAGTTAACAAAACCAAAAGACAACTGACAGAATGGGAGAAGATATTTGCAAACGACATATCAGATAAAGGGCTAGTGTCCAGAATCTATAAAGAACTCAGCAAACTCAACACCCAAAGAACAAATAATCCAATCAAGAAATGGGCAGAAGACATGAACAGACATTTCTGCAAAGAAGACATCCAGATGGCCAACAGACACATGAAAAAGTGCTCCATATCACTCGGCATCAGGGAAATACAAATCAAAACCACAATGAGATACCACCTCACACCAGTCAGAATGGCTAAAATTAACAAGTCCGGAAATGACAGATGCTGGCGAGGATGCGGAGAAAGGGGAACCCTCCTACACTGTTGGTGGGAATGCAAGCTGGTGCAACCACTCTGGAAAACAGCATGGAGTTTCCTCAAAATGTTGAAAATAGAACTACCCTATGACCCAGCAATTGCACTGCTGGGTATTTACCCTAAAGATACAAACGTAGTGATCCGAAGGGGCACATGCACCCGAATGTTTATAGCAGCAATGTTTACAATAGCCAAACTATGGAAAGAACCTACATGTCCATCAACAGACGAATGGATAAAGAAGATGTGGTATATATACACAATGGAATACTATGCAGCCATCAAAAGAAATGAAATCTTGCCATTTGCGACGATGTGGATGGAACTAGAGGGTATCATGCTTAGCGAAATAAGTCAATCGGAGAAAGACAACTATCATATGATCTCCCTGATATGAGGGAGAGGAGAGGCAACATGGGGGGTTAAGGGGGTAGGAGAAGAGTAAATGAAGCAAGATGGGATTGGGAGGGAGATAAACCATAAGTGACTCTTAATCTCACAAAACAAACTGAGGGTTGCTGGGGGGAGGGGGGTTTGGGGGGGATGGGGTTATTATGGACATTGGGGAGTGTATGTGCTATGATGAGTGCGGGGAAGTGTGTAAACCTGGCGATTCACAGACCTGTACCCCTGGGGAAAAAAATATATGTTTATAAAAAATAAAATTAAAAAAAAAAAAGTCATACTCATTAAGTAGTTAAATAAATATGGAAAGCATAATCTGATCTGTCCAGTGTAAATTTCTCGTAGTAGGTATTGAAAACAAATATGTACTTTAGCTTATGTAAAACTGTCATGACAGTACAGATTTATTAAAAATTTATTTGTTAAAAAATGTTTCTATGTACATGTTTATATTAATGTTAAATGACTTACCTATAAAGTATTCGACAGTTTATTTATATAATATTCAATAATTTAAATAATGCCACAATCTCCAAGTTCTTTGAGCATACCATCAAAGGTATGTACCTGGTGAGCATATCAGTATGTAAGATTCACCAAGAAAAGAGGAATTCAGCAGAAGAGAATGAAAAGTCATGACCAGGGATACTGAAGAAAGCTAGGAGTGTATGTCTCAGAAGCCATGGAAGAAAATAGTTCAATAAGGTCTGAGGACAAGTGCTGGCTGGGGAGCTAAGAGGTTAAGAGAGAGAACTGAGAGCAGAGCACCGAATCTGGCAATAAGGCCAGCCCTGGGATGTCTTGACAAGAGTCGCACGGAGGATCTACGGATGAAGGACTGACTGGAGTGGCTTTAAAAGAGATTATACAAAGAGAGGGAAGAGAGCCCATGAGCACAAACAACTCTCTTGAGGTGCCTGGCTGTCAAGAGCCACCCAACAGAGGAATTCCCCTTGCTTTGGCCACCATGGAGTCTAACTGAGATGAAGGTAAGGGTTCATCCCGCTCTCCACACTCTGGAGTGCAAAGCTGTTCTAATTTTTGACCTGACCTGCTGGCAAGCCCTCTTAATTTCTCACTGTCAGAGCGCCTTCTGTTCATTTCCACCAATGTTGCTTCTGAACTTGCAACAACTGCTGAACCCCACAGCTGATCCTAATCCCCCCTCAACAATGCAGCTGCCATTTCTCCTCCATCTTGCCTCTGCCTTTTCTGATGGGATTTTTTTCTTCGTTTTTTTTCTTTTTTTCCTTTTTTCCCCCTTATCTCTTGTCTCCTCTCCATATGTTTCAATGCCTGAGCAATAAAGACGACCTTTTAGATATATCCTCAGTGACAAAGGATGACTTCCTTTGCGTGCACAATCTGACCACATTAGCTAGTCCAGGAGCTATCCCTGAAAGTATGGCTCTTCTCACATGCATACTGCACCTTTAATATGAAGGCCTAATGGCTGACTCACAAGGAGTTACTTGGAGCTTTACAGATCTTCCAGGAATCTGAGGCCTCCTGTAGGCTAGCCTCCAGGATGACTGTCACATTAGTGAGTACTGCACCTCACACAATGGTAAATCCCTGAACGGCAGGAAGTGGTTCCCACATTTCTCTGTATCATCCATTCAACAGATAACTACTACAGCCTAAGGGATTAAGCATGAAAGATGCAGGAGGTGCAGAGAAGATGGATACGGCCTCTCCCTTCATGGAGCATGAAGTAGTCTAGGAGGGCATTTACATAGTAAATTGACACAATATGGCATGGTAAATGTCTTTTTTAAGGGAATACAGGATACCATGAAAGCGCATAGAAAGAACAGCTTATTCAAACTTGGGCATTAGAAGCATCTCTGAAAGTGATGTTTAAGTTGTGAAGAGTAATAAGTTAGTCAGGTTGGGACATTTTGGGGGAAGAACATGTGCAAAGGCCCAGAGGCAAGTGAGAACACAGCATATCTGGGGACACGGACTATGGTGACACTAACTAGCTATGTTAAATATAGGTAAGGTGTATATGTGTGTATTCTGAGATAAGTGTGGGCCCTCAAGAATGAGCAAAGATAAAGCTAAAGAGAAGGAAGAGCCAGATCACAAGAACTGTTAAAGGACCATATCCTGAGATATGCACGGAACTAACTGTGCAAGGTAGTTTTCCTTGGGGAGTAAGAATGGGGAGAGGTGGAAGGACTTCACTTTCTTACTTTAAGTACTCCCATAACATTAGGTACTTGTTTTTACAATGCCGCACACTGCTTCTGTAATTCAAATTTGTAAAAGTGAGGAGAAGAGATTGGAAGCAGGACAAGAACTGGGCAGGGAGAGCAATTAGGAAGCTGTGGCAAGAATCAGGTGGCCTGAATTAGAGCGACAGTTGTGGCAATGGCAAGAAGATGTAATTAGAAAGTAAAATGGAAAGATCTTGGTAAGGAATAAGGGAGACAACTAGATTTCTGACTTGGGCAAATAGGTGGATGGGGAATGGTGGACTCTTCCATTCAATTTGGGAAAACAGGGCATGACACAGATACAGGTAGGGTAAAAATGAGTTTTGAGTTGGTCATATTAAGGTTTAAGTATCTAGAGGACATTCACGTGGAATTAAAAGTTTATAGAAGTCCTGGGACACCTGGGTGGCTCAGTGGGTTAAGCCGCTGCCTTCGGCTCAGGTCATGATCTCAGGATCCTGGGATCGAGTCCCGCATCGGGCTCTCTGCTCAGTGGGGAGCCTGCTTCCCTCTCTCTCTCTCTCTCTCTCTGCCTGCCTCTGTCTACTGTGATCTCTCTCTGTCAAATTAAAAAAAAAAAAAAAATCTTAAAAAAAAAAAAAGTTTATAGAAGTCCTGAATCTATAACCCTGAAGAAAAAAATGTGAGTTATAGAAATGTGATTATTCTCTGCATATATATGGTAATTTAAGTCTGAGAAAAAACGAGATTGCTCAGGTATATATAAAGAGTAAAAGCACCACCAACCTACTGAATCAGACACTCTAGTGGCCTGGGAATCTGTATTTTAAGCAAGCACCCCAGATTATTTTTGTGCATCTAGAAGATGAATGGAGGAAGAGCCAGGGAAAAGAAAAAAAAAGGGGGGGGAGGTTAAGAAGGACTTGTGCTCTGCTCACCCTCAAGGAAAAATGAGAATTTCGTGTCACAGTAGCCACTGGAAAAGTGCATATACATCAAAGCACAGTGGGCTGGTGAAAAATAAGCAGTCAATAAATATTTGTTCAATAAATAACTGGAAAAAGTATTTAATGTTATAATTTACCTCTGTATACTTAGAAGCTCCTATTAACTACTCTAAGTATAAACAAAGTTAACACCTGGGTGATTTATAAGAAAAAAGATAATAGTGGGAAGTCTGAAAAAAATGGATCAAATGATAATCGTTTTGATGCCAACGTCCAGGACAAATTGCATAGGTTTAGCAAGTTAGTGATTAAATCACCATGACCTCTCAGGACCAAGTAAATCCCTCAAGTGTATAAACATAGAAACAACACTTTATGACAAAAAGAAGCTCAGTTTTGTTTTTTTTTTTTAAATAAACTTTTTTAAAAAGATTTTATTTATTTATTTATTTGACAGGCAGAGATCACAAGTAGGCAGAGAGGCAGACAGAGAGAGAGGAGGAAGCAGGTTCCCCGCTGAGCAGGGAGCCCGATGCGGGGCTCAATCACAGGACCCTGGGATCACGACCCAAGCTGAAGGCAGAGGCTTTAACCCACTGAGCCACCCAGGCGCCCCGAGAAGCTCAGTTTTTGAAAAGCACTGAGAGAAAGCTGTCAGCTTCATAGTGTCATCTGGATGCCCTCTCCCAGATGAAGCAGTTACTTAATATCAGACCCAAATTAAACCACTCCTTCACTTATAAACTATTAAAGACCAAGAGATAATGATTTAGCCTGTGTGTCCAACTAAATCTGATAGCTCTTGATCAAATCACAGTTGCTGAACTAACTGCCTATGGAACACTTTTATGCCAAGGCTGCTAGGCTCCAGAGCATCGGTTTTGTTAGAAACCTCATTTGTTCTAAGCAGTTAAAAGGATCTGTACTCTCAACACATTCGCTTGAGAGAAGGCAAAATGATTAAATAACCCCAAATTAATTCACACCTATTTCTGTCCCTCCCCGACCCACTCCCAACTTAAAAGTCACCACAAAATATTCTGCAGAGGTAAAGCAAACTGGACAAAAGAAGACTTTTACTTCACTATTCCCATTTTCCCTTTTTCCTTTTCTTTCTCTTCTTTCATTGGTAGGTACTATGAAAGAGGGGGAAAGCATTTCAATCTGAGTACAAGGTGCTTGCCTGCATGCCACTGCAGACTTTTACTTACTGCTATCACTAACTGCCACTCACTACTTGTGTGACTTTGGACGACTTGCTCGCCTTTGAGTTGTACTATACATACCCTTTAAGAATTGTTTCCAAATCTAAAGTTCTACTGTTCTAAGACCAGAGAAGAGGGAAACAGTAGCCAAGAAAATAAATACTATGTTATGACAGAGTTGATAACAATTATACTCTTTATTTACTTCAAGTTTTAGACCTCCACTTAGGAAGAGACAGACTATCCAGTGGAAATGAACCCAGGACTAGAAGTACTACTTTTGAATTCAAGAAGTCCAAGACAAACTGGTAACATTTCAGGAATTCATCTGTTAGCTGCTAATTTAGAACATGGAACATTTTTTTCCACAGAAATGAAGTGATACATAATGGTTAGCCTCTTAGGCTAATTCACAAAAGTTCATTCAACCTTCCACTCAAGTGACTCTCCAGACTGTTTTGGTAAAAATGGAAAATAAATGCTGCCATACTAGTAATGAAGGAAAAAAGAGAAAAAGGAAACAAAAGAAACCACAAAATTATCTTAAAGCCTGTTCTTCACAATGAAGCCAACCACCTAATCCATTGACCTGATCACACACAGATCCTCCTAGTGTCCAGATTATAATGGCTCATTACTTAGGTCCATGGACCCCAAGGATCCTGGCTTTATTTAAGGCACAGGGGGCATGAGGCGATCAGAGGTATGCCAAAGCCCAAAGCTGGGAGAAAAGCATAAAGCTGAAGAGGAGCACCTTTTCTTAGCTGTCCCCTGACTCCAGTGGGACAGGAACTTAGAGACCAGAGCATTCTCTTCACATCCCAGCTCCAGGATTCCCTGGCCACTGCTCTGGGGAGTTCAGTGGCAGCTCAGTAAAGATGGGACCTAAAAACATGCTTTCCAGCTCAGGCAGGGACTGTGGAAAGGAACAATTCCCTGAGCTGCCATGGCCAGTGCTCACTGCTTGCTACCGGCAGAAGCAACCAGAAGCACCCACAGCTCTGACAGTGAGGAGGCTGCCTGGAGGAACGGCCGCTTCCTGCTCTGACTGAAGCCCCATTTCAACCCCCTCAAAGATCTAGGTCTTCCGACACATTTCCATGGTCACAAGCCTGCAATCCGTAACTTGTGGGTACCTATCTTTATCATTCGCTAAGGCCTGAAATAGAAAAACCAAGCATAAAGCCAAACCAGTTCTTCTCCTGGGAAGAACTGCTTAATGTACTTAAAACTTTATAGTGATGTTAACTATCCCTGTGTAAGTCTGTATTTTGGGCAATTCAGATTTTTAATTCATAAGTACTTCTCCAAATTCACTATGGGAAATAATTACCTATTAGATCTAATTTGGACAGGTTTAAGTATCAGGCAAAGGTATTTGCCACTCTGATATTCTAAGATTGCCATTTCAGTTTGCGGTTAGCCCTCTCCCTATTAGAGCACTTTAAAACTAAAATCAACCTTCTGTTTTCATTCAGATATTATTAACAAGTAGCAAGGCATATGGTATGTCAGTTATCATTTATATATATACAATATACCATATATATATCTCCTATATATATAGCTTTTAATTAATTGATTCTGAACATATGAATAGATCTGCAGTATACCCAAATCCATATACTAAAGGGATCTTTCAATTCTTTAATAGACATATATAAATGTGATAATCACAATCAAAATTGAGGTTTGGATCCTGCCTGAGTTCAAATTATTGTCAGGAAGGGCAGCGTGGGTAATGTATGCACAACTATCACAGTGGCACTCAGAAGCTGATAATGTATTCAACTCTCTTTATAAATGTTGCTTTTCCCTCAGATTAAATCCAACTTTCCTTCCTGGCCTCCTCTTGTTTTTTGTTTTTGTTTTTATTTTATTTATTTGAGGGAGAGAGAGAGTGCACACACAGGCATAGGGGAGGTGGGTGGGGTGGGCAGAGGGAGAGGAACAAGTGACTTCATGCTAAGCTCAGAAATCATGATCTGAGCCAAAAACAAGAGTGGCCTGCTTAACCAACTAAGCCATCCAGGCACCCCCCAGACTCTTGTTACGTTGTAGACACCAACTTTATTTCTTCTGATATAAAATTCTGTGGTTCTCTGAACTTAACATTGTAAATGCTACATAGCAAAGTACTAGAAAATTCACTGAAAAAGTTAACTGTTAAAAGCTTGTCGTAAAGAAATCTTTCCTAACTTTAAGCTTAACTACTTACTGCAGGGGTGACTTGGCAGACTTCCAAAAGATTTTTCAGATTTCTCCCTTTCTGAGGCAAGTTACCAGTAACCCCTACCTTTCCTCCACTAAAACATAAGTATCCAGTGTGCGGGGGGGGAAAAAAAAAGAATTTGTTTTTTGCTTGGTTTTGTTTTTCAAACAAATCAGGTTCTGCTTTCCCATTGCAACGTTCAGCAAATAATACAATTCCACCAGCTTTCACTTTTTAGATGGGCTACTTCCTGGGCTGAGTGGCAGGACACCAAAATGGAAAGAAGTCAATGTCATAGTGTATAAATAGCTGTGGCCAAAAACAATATTACAGAAGAGCCAATAAGAGAAGGGCTCCCCAAATTGCAGCAAGAGTGACTTAATTCCATGTATCCCTTCATGAGGGCCTCAGGGAAAACTATCATCAGGATAGTGAGGAGGAAACAAAAAGAAACAAAAGAAAGGGGGTGGGGGAAGCAGCCAGGACTCACATAAGATTTCTAACCTTTTGTTAAGGAAAGAAGTAGCAGTGTTTTCTAGGGTTTCTGAAACACACATCTATCTTTTAAACCTCAAATGGTATGGCCACGAAGAGGAAATTTCTTCTAAAGTAAGGTAGATAGAAAATGCCATCCAATAAGAAGCCAATCTCTTTTCTCACACACTGTGAAAACCACTCACCAATACCAACCCGATTTTTAAACTGTTTAACTCACTCATTATACTTGAGGTAAAATTCGCCATCAGGTGAACTTCACTTTATACAAAAGTAAACCTTGCATTATGTTCCTATCATCATTCATTACACACAACCCAAAGGTCCATAGTTTCACACAATAATGACTCATACATTTGAGATCAGTGAGCTAAACTGCATGGGGGCACACAATTCACTACCTAAATGTTTGCTGGACTTTTCAGGATTGCTCTCAAGTGCTGGAAGTCATTAAGTTTACCAACAGCAGAGCACACACACGTACTGCTTCGGGATCAGCAGCATTCACAAAATGTAGGCAATCATAAAGTTATGTAAGGAAAGCAATCTCTCCTCTGAGCAATTAGTTCGGGCATACAAGAATCCAGGAAATCGCGTATCCTCCTTGCGGGGCTGGGTCACAGGAACTAGGTAAAGAAACAATGCAAAGTACACTGGGAAACGAGGGCAGTTACAGCTAGAAGATGCAGGCAACGCCGCCAGAGGCATCTTCAAGCATTCCTTAAGAAGGAAAGTGTGTGTTGCCTCCAAAGAACCCCTGTTGACCTGGGTAACGGTACAAGCTGAAACCACCAAATCCCGATAAGAATTCCAGCACACAGAAGAGGAGACTGGGGAAGAAGCATTAGATGACCCACTGCCTAGGGGTGCCGAAGCTGTCACCGCCGTGGGACTCGCGCACGCCACGGCATTGCCACCTGCTTTCTACTTCTTCGGGGAGGGCTGGTGACGCGTGGTGGGCCCGAGAGGAACGGAGGCAAGGATAATGAATCTGCGGTTTCTAAAGCCCAAGCACAACAAAATGTCCCCAGAGCCCGACCCCCCCCCCCCGCCGGCCCCACGGCCGGGCGACACTTCCCACGCGGCACGCTGCCTCAGGCGTGGAAGGCTGAGAACTTGCAGGAGGCTGAGGCGAGGGCCAGAGGACAAACGGGGAGGGAGCGACGCCAGCTCTGAGTACTGGGGTCGCTCCGGCCGCAGCGCCGGGACCGTGGGAAGGTAGGCTGGGGGCGGGAACGCGCGGAGCCAAACAGCCAGGGGCCGGACCTGGGAATCCCCGGGGCGAGGGCGGGCGCGGGCGGAGAGGGACGCCCTGGCCGCTACCTGCTGCTGGATCTTCCCGTCCTCCGTGACGACCCAGTGCGTGGTGGCGAAGGCCTCTCGAGCCGCCACACTCAGCAAGGCGGAAAGGCTAAGGAGCCAGCCTGGGCCAGAGCAAGGCGGCAGCTCGCACCGGCCGCGGACCCCTACTGCCGCCGCCATCTTGCCCCCCCGGCCCTACTGTTCACACCGGAAGCGGAAGCCGGCCCCCGCCGTCCGCCATCTTGGGGAGGTCGGCGCTGGAGGAGGTGGAGCCCCGGAGGCGCTGCCCGCTGACGACCGACTTTCTCAGCCTCGGTTTGGGCGGCGCGGACAGCCGGGTTTGGCTTCAGGTCGGAGACAGCTTTTTTGTTATTGTTTTCCTGTAGGCAGTTCGATCTCGTGGCGTGGGAACCAGAGGGAGATAGAAGGAGTCTTCTAGGTGGAGCCTGAGCGGATATGAGAGGACTCTTGTGTATATATTTACACATACATGTATTTAATAAAACCTTGGTTTTCATTTTATTTCATTTTTATTTCTGGTTGTGTCATATAGTTTTGAAATAAAAGGTATGCTTTCGAAAGACTTAAGGGACGAGATGGATTCTCTTTTGTTCTTAAAGCCTCGCAGTAGTGGAAGCTTCAGAGTTGGGCGCGTTGTCCGTCTAGGGCAGCGCTGTCCCGTAGAAGGATGTGAGGCTCGAGCCACGGAGAAGTGTTTTAAAAGAGCGAAATAACGCACTTGATTTAACTCATTGTATACAACACAGTATTAGTTCAATATAAAATCTGTACCAGTGACTGAGCTATTTTATTTTTAGTACTAAGTCTTTTAGGCTTCCAGCTCGTCTAAATTGAGACTGGCTAGGGGTGCGCCTGGGTGGCTCAGTCGTTAAGGGTCTGCTTTCCGCTGGGGTCATGATCCCAGAGTCCTGGGATTAAGCCCCGCATCAGGCTCTCTGCTTGGCGGGAGGCCTGCTTCTTCCTCTCCCACTCCCCCTACTTGTGTTCCCTCTCTCGCTTCCTCTCTCTCTGCAAATAAATACATAAAATATTTTTAAAATTTTAAAAATTAAAAAAAAAAAATCCAGACTGGCTGGATTTCAGGGCTTAAGAGCCACATGTGCCTAGTGGCTACCTTACAGGGCAGCACGGGTCTAGGCTGGAGGTCTAGATCAGGAGACCCATAGCATCGGCATCACCTGGCAGTTTATTAGAAATGCACCTTCTTGGCTCTCTTAGCCGACCCCACCAGATTCTGACTTTCGGCAAGAGTCCCAGGTGACTGGTATGTACATCAAGAACTCTTCTCTCTAGTGAACCATCATGTAGGTAGGCCAAGGGACTAGCCTGGCTTCTAGTAAGATAATGTTTTAGGTATTTCACGGCTGCCTTCTGGCTTTGTGTGTCATTTTGTGTTTAGGTTCATTATGCTTTTGGTTTTCTCTTTGGGAAGAGGAGGTTGAGAATTTTGCCTGACCGCCTTCCTACGCTGGCATATTGTCAGAAAACAAAAATAATTGCCAAGTGTTTAAACATCTCTTCCTACTCTGGGAGCAACGACCACAGCACTGGCTTTTAGTTCCTTTTGAAAGTAGCTTTTCTTAGAGGATTGAAGTAATGAACATTCATCTTGCTAAAAATGTATGACTTACCCACTTTTTTGCCTAGTACTCTGCTAGACAGCAGGTATGGAAATCTGACCACTGAGCAATGTGCAATTCAGTGGAATACTGGCAGGTTAACAATCGAAATACAGGATAATGGGGGTGTATAACGGCACATGTGTAGAAGAGAGAGAGCAACCAACCAGGTGAAAGGCTTCAAGCAAAGGTGCTGATTCAAGCAGAATAAGCAGTACATGAAAAAACATGAAAACTCTCAGGTTGTAAGGGGTTCTTGTATGTCATACGGAAAAGTTTAAACACAGACAATAGGAAGTGTTCCACAATTTTGAAATGAAAAAGTGGAAAACGAGTCTCCCTGTTCTCAGCATTTTATTTTAAGGTGTAGACATCAATCCTCTTACCGGTGTATAGAGGTTGCTAAGTAATGGCAGTCATCATCGTCTAACATTTGTTAAGTGTTTTAATACATGCTGGCACTAGTACTCACATAGTCATCTTTGTTGACTTACCGGGCATAGACTAGTTAAGTAATTTGGCCAAGATCCTATAGCTAATAAGTGGCAGACCTCATATTTGGACTCAGATCTACCTGACTCTAGAGCCTGAGCGTGGCTGAAGGGTGGTGAGGAATTTGAGAGCAGCCCCAACATCACCTATTTTGGCCATCAGCAATTTCTTTCACACTCATAAGTTAACCTATAAAAGGGCAGAATCATAGCTTCTGTAGCTTTAAGGTACCACAGGCCTCTGCTTTCTCTAGATGATAACCCACATCCTTGGAGATCCTGTATTAGTTTTCTGTTGTTGTGTAATAAATTACCATAAATTTAGCAGCTTAACACATACCTGCAATCTCACTGTTTTCACGGGTCAAGAGTCTGGCATGGCATGGCTGTGTTCTCAGTGTCTCACATGGGTGATAGAAGGCTGCTTTCTTTCTCCAGGGTTTGGGGGCCTCTTTCAAATTCTTGGCAGAATTCAGCCCTTTGCCAATGTAGTCACTTTTCTTGCTGGCTGCTGACTATGGCCATTCTCAACTCCCCCCACCATTCCCTGCTACCATGGCCTTCTCAGCATGGCAATTATTCCTTCAAGAGAAAATGGGGAAAATCTCCGCTGCCTCAGTTTCTGACTTCCTCCATTTCTGATGGCTCGACCCAGATTTAAAGGGCTCATGTGGTTAGATAAGGTCTGTCTGAATAATCTCTCTTGATTAACCCCAAATCAACTAATTTTGTTGATTTGTAATCTGTCAGTGCACATTTGGGTTGCTTCCATATCTTGGCTCCTGTAAATGATACTGCAAGAGACAGGACAGTGCAATCTATATTTTCAAATTAATGTTTTTATTTTCTTTGGGTAATTCCCCAATAGTGGAATTACTGGGTTGTATGATATTTCTATTTTTAATTTTTCGAGGAACCTCCCTGCATGGCTGCACCAGTTTACATCCCTACCAACAGTGCATAAGTGTTCCTTTTGCTCCGTATCCTTGTCAACACTTGTTACCTGTCTTTTCCATTCTAGTCTTCCAACAGGGGTAAGGTGATTCTCATCGTGGTTTGGTTTTGTTCTGTTTTAAAGATTTTATTTATTTATTTATTTGACAGAGATCACAAGTAGGCAGAGAGGCAGGCAGAGAGAGAGGAGGAAGCAGGCTACCCCTGAGCAGAGAGCCCGATGCGGGGCTCGATCCCAGGACCCTGAGACCATGACCTGAGCCAAAGGCAGAGGCTTTAACCCACTGAGCCACCCAGGCACCCCCTCATCATGGTTTTGATTTGGACTTGCCTGCTGATTAGTGATGTTGAGCATCTTTTTATGTGTCTTTTGGTCATCAACATGTCTTTTGTTGTTACTGTTGTTAGAGAGAGAGAGAGAGTGCACAAGCAGGAGGAGCAGCAGACAGAGGGAGAAGCAGGCTCCCCGCTGAGCAAGGGGACTTGATTCCAGGAGACTTGATCCCAGGACCCTGGGATCATGACCTGAGCCAAAGGTAGATACTCAACTGACTGAGCCACCCAGGCATCCTCCTCTGCCCATTTTAAAATCAGATTATTTATTGTTTACTTTTTGGTTTTAAGTTATTTATATATTTTGGGCATTAATGCATTAGCAGATTTGCATTTGCAAATATCTTTTCTCATTCAGTAGGTTGCCCTTTTGTTGATGGTTTCCTTGGCTGTGCAAAAGGTTTTTTTAATTTTTTTGGTTTTTGTTTGTTTTTTGTTTTTGTTTTGTTTTGGTATAATCCCAATACTTTATTTTTCCTTTATTGTCCTTGGTTTAGGAGACATACATATCTAGAAAAATGCTGCTAAGGCCAGTGTCCAAGATATTACTGCCTATATTTTCTTCTAGAAATTTTATAGTTTCAGGTCTCACATTTAGGCCTTTCATTCAATCTGAGTTTGTTTCTGTGTATGGTGTAAGAAAAGGGTCCTGTTTCAGTCTTTTGCCTATAGCTGTCTATTTTCCCCAGAACCAATTATTGAAGAGACTGTCTTTTCCCCATTGTATATTCTTGCTTCTCTGTTGCAGATTATTAATTGACTAGAAAAGCATGGGTTTATTTCTGGGCTCTGTATTCTGTTCTATTGGCCTATGTGTCTGTTTTTGTGCCAGTATCATACTGTTTCAATTACTACAGCTTTGTACTATACCTTTAAATTTGGGATTGTGACACCTCCAACTTTGTTCTTTTTTTTTTTTTTTTTAAGATTTTATTTATTTATTTGACAGACAGACATCACAAGTAGGCAGAGAGCCACCCAGGCGCCCCAACTTTGTTATTTCTTAAGATTGCTATGGCTTTTTGAGGTCTTTTATGGTTCTGTACAAATTTTAGTATTATTTTAGTTCTGTAAAAAAGATTGTTGGTGTTTTGATAGGGATTGCATTGACTATATAGATTACCTTGGGTAGTCCAGACATTTTAATAGTATTTGTTCTTCCTATCCATGAGCATGGAATGTCTATCTGTTTATATCACTTTAAATTTCTTTCATCAGTGTTTCATAGTTTTCAGAGTATAGGTCTTTCACTTCCTTGATTAAGTTTATTCTTAGGTATATTTTTAAAAAAGATTTACATATTTATTTGAGAGATAGAGAGAGAGAGAGAGCACTAGAGAAAGAGGAAGCACAACTGGCGGGCAGAGAGAGAAGCAGGCTCCCGCTTAGCAGGAAGCCCAACAGGACTTGATCTCAGGACCCTGGGATCATGACTTGAGCCAAAGGCAGACGCTTAACTGACTGAGCCACCCAGGTGCCCTTATTGTTAGGTATTTTATTCTTTTTTGGAGTAATTATCAATGGAATTGTTTTCTAAATTTCTCTTTCTGCTACTTCATCATTAGCATATAGAAACATGATTTCTATGTATCCTGCAACTTCACTGAATTAATTTCGTACTTATAATAGTTTTTTTTGTGGAGTCTTCAGGGTTTTCTATGCATAGCATCATGTCATCTGCAAATAGGGGACAATTTAACTTGTTCCTTTTTTTTTTTAAAGATTTTATTTATTTATTTAACAGAGATCACAAGTAGGCAGAGAAGCAGGCAGAGAGAGAGGAGGAAACAGGCTCCCTGATCATGACCTAAGCCGAAAGCAGAGGCTTTAACCCACTGAGCCACCCAGGTGCCCTAACTTGTTCCTTTCTGATTTGGATGCCATTTCTTTTTCTTGTCTGATTGCTGTGACTAGGACTTCCAGTACTATGTTGAATAAAAGTGTTAAGAGTGGATATTCTTGTTTCTGATCTAAAGAGGAAACAATTTTTTTTAAGGGCAGAGAATTTTTTTTTTTTTTTAAGATTTTATTTATTTATTTGACACACAGAGATCACAAGCAGACAGAGAGGCAGGCAGAGAGAGAGGAAGGGAAGCAGGGTCCCTGCCGAGCAGAGATCCTGATGCAGGGCTCCATCCCAGGACTCCAGGATCATGACCTGAGCTGAAGGCAAAGGCTTTAACCCATTGAGCCACCCAGGCACCCCTAGAGGAAACACTTGATTTTTCATCATTGAGTATGCTATTAACTGTGGGTTTTTCATAATATGGCCTTTATTATGTTGAGGTATATTTCACCTCTAAACCAACTTTGGTGATTGTGAGAGTTTTTATCATGAACAGATATCAAATTTTGTCAAATTTTTCTGTTTTTATTGAGATGATCATATGATTTTTATCCTTTGTTCTGTCAGTGTGGAGTATCACATTGATTGGTTTGCAAATATTGAACCATCCTTGCTTCCCTGGAATAAATCCCATTTGATTGTGGTGAATGATCCTTTTAATATATTTTTGAATGCAGCTTGCTAATGTTTTGTTGAGGATTTTTTTCTTCTTTGTTCATCAGAGATATTGGCCTGTATTTTGGTAGTTAGTTCTGGTAGTAACTTATGTTATTGAGTAATTCTTTTTTTCTTTTCTTTTTTTTTTTTTTTAAGATTTTATTTATTTATTTGACAGAGATCACAAGAAGGCAGAGAGGCAGGCAGAGAGAGAGGAAGAAGCAGGCTCCCTGCTGAGTGGAGAGCCCATTGCGGGACTCGATTCCAGGACCCTGAGATTATGACTTGAGCTGAAGGCAGAGCCTTAACCCACTGAGCTACCCAGGTGCCCGAGTAATTCTTTTTTTCAATTAGTTATACATTGTTAGCATCTGATGGCAGGAAGCATTTCCTATACAAATATACTTTTATCTTCCAGAAAGCTTGGTTAATTTGACTTTTACTTACTATCTCTATAAAGTATAGAATTTTTGAAGCTAAGAATTGGACAATGATAAAATGGACTTTCTGGATTGTTTCCTCCTTTGAGCCATTTTATCTGAAAGTTGCAGAGAATCTCCATACTGTTTATTCCTTAGAGAAAATATAAGATATAAACGTATCTGAGAGTTAACATTCTGTTTTAAATTCTATTAGTTATCTTTTGCTTCATGGTAAACCAACTTAAATTTAGTGGCTTAAATGTTTAATTTTAAAACATAATTTATTATATTTCATAGTTTATTGGCTGGACTCAGCTGGGTGGTTCTCCTGCTGTTGGCTTGGGTCACTCATAGGGCTGGGACCTCAGCTGGGGCCAGAATGTCATGAAATGTCTCCACACACATCTAGTACATTTGCTGGAGTGGCTGAAATGATCCAGGGGTAGCTGTGCTGTCTCTCGGGGCAGTTATAGAGGCTTCTTACATGGTAGAAGCTGCCAGGCTTCTTGAGGGCCCGCCCCAGAACTGGCAGTGTCACTTCTGCATTCTGCTGGTCAAAGAAGGGAATAAGGATAGCTCAGATTCAAAGGGCAAAGGAAATAGATTCATCATCATAAGTGAAGCAGCCATGTTTAAACGGAAATGGAGGAAATAACTGGCAGTCTACTCTGCATATAGTTCATTCCTTTAGAGGGATTTTGAATTGATAGATGTTGATAAGGTGGTTAAGAAAGGAGGCTAGTTATGGCTGGAAGGGTTGCAGAGGTATATCTCCCCAACAGCTATATGCAGAGTGGGTAGGATTTTCAAAGAGGAGACAGAGGATACCTAAATATAGTGATTTTATTTAGAAATAATTTGCCAAATAAATCAAGCAGTTTGAGGCATGAGGACTACTACGGGTGAGACCAAATGTCCAGTCAGCCCAAGATTCCAGTTCACAGTGATACTAGGGCTGCTCTGAGGATAGCATGATGGTCAGCCTCAAAAAAGAATTTTCCTGATACAGACTTACCAGACATTAATTTATTGAAAGTCTTGCAGGTGTTACTGTATTTGGGGAGGACAGTTTTATTTGGGGAGTAATTTTATTGTGACTATTGATTCTGTAAGAAGCTAATGGTCATACCTGCTCCCATCCCCAGCTTTTACTCCCACATACACTCAGGTATCAGGATCCTCATTTTATGATGAATCCAATTCATTCTATTCAAATCTTTTTAGTTTGTGCTTTTTTACCTCATCACCTTATAGCAAGCTAAATTTTAGTTTTTCCTCATAGGAATACCATTTCCTTTTTTTTTTCTCTCTCTCTTTGGTCCTTTTCTATTTAAGTATTTCTTGAGAAATACCAACTGGAGCTGTATGTGGTATTTCATCTATCTAAGGCCTTGTCTCAGATCTTGTTTATAATATCAACTCTTTATGACCAGAATTTATTTATGATTGCATTAGTTTTAGGGAGTAAATGTACAACTTCTAGGAATGAATTTACGATTTCTTAGGTTTTTGACAAATTAGGTTTCATTAGTCTAAATTTTAGTTTCCATCACACTTGTTAGACTTGAATCTCATTTGCTGTTTTCTACCGGCCCAGAACTGCTTTGAGTTTTCTTTCTATGGTTTCTAACATGGGAAAATGATCATGTGCTAAGAGAGCACACAAGTGGTTGGTTCTATACCCAACTTGGGAGGAAAGGCTTCCCAGGGAGAGTGAAATCTAGTGTGACCTGAAGGATGAATCCCAAGTTAGCTGGATGATTGTGGGTGGAGAATAGGGGGTAATGATTTTCTGGGCAGAGGAAACATGCCTCAATGTCAGAGAGTGCAGTGCCCTCTGAGTTATTGAAAGTGGTTCCTTATCATAGATGAGGAATTCAGGAGCGCAGGGGTTGAAACTAGGAATCTACAAGTTTTGGGATAGCGTCCCCCCGCCCCCCACCGTTTTTGTTTTGTTTTAGCGCAGACTGGTGCTCTTAAAGCCAAGTGTTAGGGGCACCTGGGTGGCTCAGTGGGTTAAACCTCTGCCTTTGGTTCAGGTCATGGTCTCAGGGTCCTGGGATCGAGCCCCACATTGGGCGAGATCTCTGCTCAGCAGGGAGCCTGCTTCCCCCTCTCTCTCTGGTGCTCTGCCTCTTGTGATTTCTCTCTGGCAAATAAATAAAATCTTAAAAAAAAAAAAAAAAAGTCAAGTGTTACGCAGGTTTTGTTGCCTCCATCTCAAATGCTTTTCCCTGACATCTTCACTAGGCTGGCTCCAAATCATCATCCTCCTTTCTTAACCAATCAAATTAATTGATTTTTCCTAACTGTTCTTTCTCTGTCACATCAGAATGCATGTGTTTTAAAACTAATCTCTGAAATCAGCTTATGAGGCCTGTGTAATAGAACGTGAGCTCCCAAGAGTTTGCCTCTGTTGCTCACCACTATATTCCCAGAGCCTGAAACACTGCCTTTTTTTAATTGAAAACTTAATATGTACCAAGCACTGTTTTAGTTGCAATTATCAGGGAGCAAAATACAAAAATCCTTACCTTTGTGGCATTTTAGCCAGATTACATTCTATCAGGGAGAAGCAGACAAAACAATGTACAAGTAGAGTATACAGTATGTTAAAAGTCGGCAAACGCTCTAGGGAGCATGTGGTAGGGTAAGTGGGATTGGGCATCTTGTGGTATTTAATTTTCCTTGAGAAGGTAATCTTAGAAGATTTGAAGGACATGGAGATGGAGTTAGACAAGAGATATAAGAGAAAGAGTGCCTGGAGGGAACAGCCAGTGCCAAATCCCTACGGCAGGAGTGTCTTTGCCTAGGCCGCATGAAGCTAGCTGACTGGGGCAGAGTGATGGAGAGGAAGGATAGCAGCTGAGGTCAGGGATGGAAAGCCATGGCAATGTTTCTGATTTATACTCTGAAATGAGCCACTGAATAGCTTTAAGTAGGAGTGGATCTCTGCTGTCCTGTTTAGAACAGGCTATAAATGAGTCAAGCGTAACAGCAGGGAGATCCATTAGAAGGCTGAAATGATGGACTCCAGGCAAGAAATGATGGACATAGAAATTTGACAGTCCTCAGCATATAGGTGGCATTAAAGCTGTAGGCCTGGATGTGATCACCAGGGAAATGCAGTTATCTCGTTCCATTCCATTTAAATTTGGCTTTAGAACACTCCTAACCATTCTAGGTGCTACTTCAGGAAGACTTTTAATAAAGGCTGGTAGCCAAATTAAGAAGTTCCAACTTCCTTTACATATTAACCTGAAGATGGAAATTATTTCATAACAATTTGGCAAGTATGTATCTGATATTTTGTTTCAATAAAAATAACCAAATCATTTTTTTCAGAAGTGTATTAACTTAAAAAAAAAAAAATCTCCAAAAATGAAAATTAAAGATAACTTGCCTATCTTTATATTTTCATGTTTGGCACAACAGAAACAACCAATATTGTTTAATGGATATCCAGGAATCTTAAGTTATCATAATCATAACACATCAAGACACAAAACAAAATTACAAAAGGAAATTTATTTCAAAAGCATAAGGGAACATTTACATTTGAACAAGGTGATAACAGGTGTCTTGCAAAAGGAAAAAAAAATCATGGCATGAAGTTTTTCTTTCAAATTTTTGAAGCAAAAATAACCTAAGATGTGCACTGTTGCCTTTGGAAAGGTAAGGGGAATGATGAGGTGGTAAAGGAAGGAACACAGTCAACTCAGTATCAAACTTGAGAAAGTTAAGTCACTTCTGCTCAGCATTTTTTTTTTTTTTTTTTTACAAATATGCTTTAAAAAAGAAAAAGAGGAAAAGTTACATTTATGTTCAAATTTATATAACTGTAGTTCCAATACAGTTGCTGTACTTGAAATGGCTTTAGGCCACCAGCTGATGCCTCTGAGGTCCAGACTATCTGGTCACAGTTTTCAAATGGCAATTCCATGTTCCTATGTCTTTTCGGATTCCAAGGGAGCTTAGGTTCAGCTCATACTCTTTTGGAATGTTTTAGAGATTATTGCCACCACTCCATAGTCAAGCTGACCAATTTCTTTTGCTCACTTGTATCATTCTGGTCTTTAAAAAATATTTTTCCCATAAACATGTGCAGTAATTCTAACAAAGGGGTTTCGCTTTTTCCCCAATGTAGAGGTAACAGTAATGTAGACACCTGCATTAGAATCACAAACTATTCCTCGAAAAATATGTCAAACTACTAGAAAATGTCATTCAGGCATTGAATTTGAATAGCAAACTTGGGGAGGGAAGATTAACTGTGGAACAAAAACATATGAAACATTCAAAAGGCAGAGCAAAAGGGCCTATGCTACTAAAAATGCCCATGACATTAAACACTCCACAAACCCCCCATCTGTTGTTTTAACCTAAAGATTCTATCAGCTAACTTATACAATAATTTTGATTAATAACCTGAGAAGTTAAAATCTTGAAAGTGGCAAAAGCAAACCAAGAGAGCATCCCTTGCTTATTGGTACACAATGTTTTCAAGTCACTTTTCCTGGGTTGCCCTGGTTATTAAATCCCCAAATTCTAAATTAATCTAGCGCATCCTGTAGAAACCTATATGTACATCAGATTCAATATTTTGGCTGTATTTCTCCAGCAGGGATCTCCAAATTTATCTTTGAAAATGCAGCCTTGGTTTATTTTTAGTTTTAAATAACAATAATCATGTAAGTGCAACCGACTCAAAATCCCTCACTACTGGGAGGAAAACCTAGGTAACAAGTTAATGGATTCAGCCTCAAAAAGGATCATCACCGTGTCAAAGACTACCCGTTCCAGGAATTTAAAAAAAAATGATTTATGTTGTGTAGTCAAGTTTCACAGCACGCATGTATACACACACACACACATATATGCTTATGTATGCATGTATATTATACATACACATTTCTATTCAAATAGTAAGATCCCATAGTCAAAAGTTTATATCACAACATATGGAGAAGAGTTAAGTAAAGGGTGCAAAGCAACTTACTTCCTCCTAAAAATGTAATGTAATTTCTACATTTTAAGAAAGCTGGTATTTTGCTTTTACAACACTAGGTAGGAAATGCCTAGCAGCTTTATTAAAAATAATGAAAATAAAATGTTAAGATCGACAATTACTCTTCTCCATATATTGGGGGGAAAAAGAGAGGGTAGAGGAAATCAATAACCTTTCAACTTTCATCTTTACCAGTTATCAGAAATAGACTGAATTCATTACATTTTAGACTCGAATAGCTTTCAATAACAAATTACCAAGATGTTTAAAAGTAAAAGATTCACAATATGAAGTCTGAATAATGATGATATTGCAAAAACAAGTCAAGATTGTGGACAAAGCATCCAAAAATATCACTGTGGTTTTTACCTTGGACACAACCATGGTCTGTTACAAAAGTAGATCATACATACAAAGGTATAAAGAACATTAAGTTTTTAGCTGAAGGCAGCAGTCCTTTTAAAGGGACATCCCCGGCAATCCAATGAGTAGTAGAATTTAAGTATTATTAAGCTCATGACAATGCTGAAGAATGTGATGTCTTGCTCAGTAGAGTCTTCCCCGACTACGATTTCCTCGTGCTCCCCAACCTCGGCCACCTCTACTTCCCCTGAAGGCTCCTCTCTGCTCTACGAAAAAGCGAACAAGGGTTTAGGTCTTGCTCAGGACTTCACGGTACAGCAAACACAGAAGCGTAACTTGTAGCTTTGAGTGTGTAGCAGCAGGCTCTATGAAAGCAGCGCTAGCATTCTGTTAGTCTGTAAACTCAATCTGTACATAAAACCAGGGCAACACATACACTAAAGCACATATGGCAAGATGTCAAATATATTCAGAGTAGGTACTCAATTAAAACACACAAGATATTTAAAGGTGACAATGTTATAAGTACAATTCTTCGTTATTTATTTTGATGGCTATCACTACTGAAGATAATTACACTATAAAAATTTCTATACTTGATATGGAATTAACAAAAAGCCACTGGCCTTCAAAAGCTAGTGCCATGAATGCAAAATACCTTGAATTATCACTGATCAATTTTGAAAAATTATGCTAGACTGAAAAGCATACCTTTCAAATACAGTGAATAGGCAATCCGTTTTGGTCATAATATTTCAAGCACCTGGACTCACAAAAATGTGGGTATAAATGCCAACAGCTTTTCGCGCTGCTTTATCAGCTACATGAGCTGCTCAGAGTACTGCCAAAAAGGTGATTATGTACACAGTGCTTAGATTACTGATGTACACTAAGTATATCTTTTGCTGAAAAATCGAGTCACTTGTGTCATACAGTAGAATGAGTCTTTGATTCATTCACTGGTTACTCTCTTTTATCGCTCCAGAGAAATATTCCTTTAAGGAGTCTTTCCAGTGAAGAAAACTGATTGACGTTATCAGACAGATTGGACTTTTCATCATACATAAATAAGTTAAGAGCCTCAAACTTCTAATTCCAGAGGTCAAATCTCTTCATTGAACTTTTAAACTTCCTCACTGCAACAATCCTGTTAGGAGCAATAAAAACCACCTGGCGTTGCTGTTTTGGATCTGTAATGTTGAATGGTTGAAAAATTCCTATTAAGTCCATATTGCAACCCTTTTTTTGCCATTATGACTAGAAATATAATTACTTTATTTGGGTAATTTTTTACCACCTCCCCCCCCCCCCCACCCAGCAACCATGAGTTAGAAAACTAACTCGACCTTTCCCCAACTTAGCCAATATTTATGTTTAATAGAATGGGATCTGATTCAAAGTCATCGTTCACGTCAGGGCGCATTTTTCTAAGTTGATCCGTTTGAAAGCCTTTTAAATGACACCACCATGTTTATTACCCCTTGAACATACTCAGAAAATCAGAGGTGGTCTAAGGGTAAGATGCTCCCCGTAATTTTGCAGTGACTGTAACAGGGAGAATAGCAACCCTTATGTCGGCTGTAACTCTTGCATTTTTGACTGTTTAAGACTTGGCCTTATCTATGCAGATGTCAGCACATTTCCCCCCTACTGTACTCATTATAAAACCTTCCATTTTTCAGTTAACACACTTAACAAATTAACATCTTTTTTTAAAACAAATTAACATCTTCATAGGAATCATTATTACCTATTAGCTAAGTGACTACTAAAATACACCCTTTCAATTGTTTTTAAGATTTTATTTACTCATGAGAGAGTGAGAGCGTGTGTACATACACACACGTACATGTACACACACACACACACACACACACACAAGCTGGAGGGGAGGGTAGAGGCAGAGGGAGAAGCAGGCTCCCTGCTGAGCAGGGAGTCCAATTTGAGGCTCCATCCCAGGACTCTGGGATCATGACCTGAGCTGCAGGCAGCCGCTTAACTGACTCAGCCACCCAGGCGCCCCTCAACTGTTCAACTACATCAATGAGTATATTACATACACTGTATGAAGATATTGTTCGATATGGTTATCTTTTCTATACTGGCTATTTCTTTTCGCTCTGCAATGGATGTAGCCATTTCTACGGTTCAGGAAGTCTCCAAATTTTCTTTCTTTGAAGGGCTCCATCCTGAGGGACCAGTCTGCACTTTCGGATCTTTTCAGTGGTTTCAAGCTTACATTACTAACTTGAAAAGCCACTGCTCCCAGTTAAAATTATACTTTATTTTTACAGTCTAAAAAGGTAAAAGATGGAAGGATACAAGTCACAACATATAGCATGTTCAGTATTTCTGGATTACTGGGCAATTCTGTATGCAGGAAGGAAAACCAAACATGAGCAGGTGTTTGTAAATACTTCAACTGAAAATGCACCAGGAAGCTGAACTGACTACATATATATAAAGCAAATAAAAGACCTTGGTTGGTAAAGTGATAAACTTGGAAAAGGGAAAAAAAAAAGTCTACATAAGCCTGCCTGGATTCAAAAAACAATCACAAATCTGGCTCTTCTTCTATGATGAATAAGTTCCAGCCTATGAAACTGGAACAGTCTATTTATTTCACTGTAATAAGACTGTACATTAATACTACCTGATTCTCTAGTAACCAAAAAGAGTCAATTTCCTAACCCCTCAGCATACATGATCTTTAAAGAAAAAATCCAACCAGTTTTTGGAAAGATAAAATAAAATGTGAGCTTGACTGACAAAGAAAAGTGGAATTACAACGATTTTGCCAAATGTGGTTAAGAAAATCTATCTACTAAGTGACGTTAAAACATGTTCTCCTCTCCAATTTTGAGGCAACACTGATATCCCAGGGGAAAAAAAAAAAAAGCAATGTGCTTCTTTCTTCTGGACACACTGTCAGTTCCCTAAGGAAAGGACACAAAAAAGGTGGAAAAAAACTTGATGTAGATAGGTCTTCCAAATCCCATCTGTAGTATCAAGAACTATTTTCAACTGAATGTGTGAAAGAAAGCCAAGAACTCTTAAAATTGCTACTGTGAAAATACCTATGACCTGTTAACATTCAACTCCAAAATGTAAAATGCTAGCAGAAATTTTGCTGCCACTTTCCAATAAAAAGAGTCAGAGTTTAGTTTGCTTTGTAATTCTGTTTATGACTAGCACCCCAAGAACAAGGTTGACCCCTTTAGGAATATTAAAGTATGGTAATATCAGACACAAAAAGAACAATTAACAGGCAAGCTTGTTCTGCCTTTGTTACTTTGAGGACTATAAACAACTGTAGTTATAAGGGACTCAGATTTTCTACCGACAGTGAAAAATAATCACCACTAAGGCTTTGTATTTTTCACATCTCTTTTCCACATGCATTGTATCATCTGATTCTCACCATCAGGCAGCCAGTGAGTTCACACAGCAGAATCCTCCTGGAAACTCAGGAGTAACTCACTTGCCCAAGTGACAAGGAATACAATTCTCTATGCATTGTCATTGCTTTCAATTACTTTTCATTTAAGCAAAATGAAGATGGTATTTGAGATAATAATTGGATTTTAAAAATAATTCTCATAGACACATTACATGATACAAGTGACAGAAGACTATCGTTGTTGTAATGAGGTAGCAGAAGCCTTTCAATTTATAAAATGTTTTCACAAATACTGTTTTTTTCCCCTTATTTGAAATTTTTAAGAGTGTTGTCCCTATTTTTCAAGTTAAGAAAAGAGGCTAAGAAATGTATATTTACATATTAAGGAAAAGATTCCAGTGATCTTTCCTACACTAATTTGCTTCCAAACCTGACTGGAGTAGAGGGGTCATTTCACAATCTAAAAACTGCTTTTCTACAATGTTTGCTCAGATATTAAAGGAATCTAGCTATTGTAGGATGACTTTAATGTCACGATTACCTCACCCTGGAAATGATTATAGACAGTCTATGTTTCAGAATGTGTTTTAAGAATAATTACTGAAGAATTAGTTCAGACCAGTAAATAAGACCAGTCATAATAAGTATTTTCAGTTGCAAATATTACTAAATTTATCTTTTTCTTCTTTTTAAAGATCTTATTTATTTGACAGAGAAAGACAGAGCAAGAGAGGGAACACAAGCAGGGGTAGTGGGAGAGGGAGAAGCAGGCTTCCCGCTGGGCAGGGAGCCTGACTCGGGGCTCGATCCCAGCACCCTGGGATCATGACCTGAGCCAAACGCAGCCGCCTAACAACTGAGCCACCCAGACTCCCCTAAGCTTTGTCTTCTTAAGCAAGATTAAGGAGCTGATTCAGTGATATTTCATCCTTTCTTCTTTGAAAGAATCCATCAGGCTCTAAGTCAAATGAAATAAACTTCACTTCTTCACAGCACTGGGAGACAATGGACTAGTGGGAAGCTCTCCTGGCACCAATGGCTAACGCTGACAGGGAGACTGCACTCTGGGCAGTGGAGACAGACTGCAATGGGACACCCCTTCCTTGCCAGATGATACTTTAAACATCTGACTCCACTTCTAGGACGTTTCCTTTTCAAATAGTTCAGAAGATGGAAGACAAGCAGGAGGCAGAAAAGGTCCAAGATTACTGATTTCCTCACATCTGCCAGAAGCTGTAACTACTCCTGAGGGAGAATGCACAGAATGTCTTGCCTTGAAGTTACAACAGGGAAAACCAGGAATGGATGGTTCATGCCAACTTCCTTCCTTTTGTTCCTTCCTCTGAATACAAGAGGCAGATTATCTTTTCTAAGTTCTTTTCTAAGTACTGCATGCTCTATTTAGTGAGCCCATAAGGAAGGGTTAGAAAGAAATGGGGTAACTTGTTTTCCCCAATAGCTCTCATTTCCCAAGCCACCTCAGAAGTCAGTGGAATAAGGTATTATATATGTGACTATATATAATTAATAACTAAAATCAACTGTTACACAATTTCTGCCTAATTTCTCATATTGCTTGTACCCAAACAGAAACGCTCACCATAATTAAAGTTGCTCAAATTGCTGCTATATTTCCCACTAGGAGGATTATATATCTGCCTGGCATCCCTTTTTGGTCCAGCTGAAGATTTCTTGGGTGGTGAACCAGAAGTTGTATCTTCATTGGCTCTCTTCTGCCTATAATGGTAAGAAGAATGGCAATAAAAAAATTCTATTACCAGAGGCCATTAAAACCCTTGTAATTTAGCGTATCAGTTACTAAAGACATCCCAAAGATAATAGTTACATCAGAAAAAAAAGGAAATAACATTCTGAGGTCATCAAATTAACTGTGCCTTAGTAATCCACACAATGCCAGAGGGGATTTACAAGGCTTGAAAATAATCTGGAACATGTGACTACAAAATTTTAAGGGCAAATGACTTAGTTTGTAAAATTTGTCAAAAGTCTATGCCACAGAAGTACAGACAACCCTGAAAATTCCACGGTTATTCTGTACCTATTTATTTGATATACACTGCAATTAGACTTTATATTTTAAGTCATGCTTCTAATACTCATATTTTAACATCTTATTAAGACTATTTAACTGGTAAGATACCCTTCTGTATCTATACCCTTCTGTATAGTAAATATAACATCTAAATTCAGATTTTCATATTTATAAATCATAACTATTAGAACACTTACAATTCTTTTAAATGTATCTTACCCAATTTCAACCTTCTGTACAGGTTTCCAGGATAATGTTACTGTGCTTTTATAAGAAGGAGGAATGTGGAAGAGATCCTAAAAAGACAAAATGAAGACAAGATTTCTAATATATCTGGTGGTATGGAGAATGGTGGTGAGGGTAAGAAACATGGAGACATCTTAAAGTTTAGGAGAGAATAAGTTCTTATCTATCCTTGTTCACCTAAAAAAAAGTTGCAAGAGAAAAAATAAACAGATGATTTTGTTTACAAATTATATCTAATACACCTCATTAATGTCATTTTGTATCACTTCAGAAACTGTAGCTAAGTTTTTTTTTTTTTTTAATTCATTTATTTGAGAGAGAGAGAAAGAAAGAGAGCACATGAGCTCCAGCACGAGGTGGGGGGCAAAGGGAGAGGGAGAAGCAGACCCCCACTCGCTGAGGAAGAAGCCTGACACGGGGCTTGACCCCAGGACCCTGGGATCATGACCTAAGCCAAAGGCAGATGCTTAACCAAATGAGCCACCCAGGCATCCCTAGCTAACTTTTTTCTAAATGATGATCATTTAGAATTCCAGGATAAAATATATCAACTGTAATAAAACGAAGTCTTAAATATTTCTTTTGCACAGATGCAGTCACTGAGGTGCCTTAAGGGAAAAAGAATGGTGCAAACTATATTTGCTTTTGCAGATTTTTAAGTGTTTCAAAGTTAGAACAAAACTAGAAAACTAAAGGCCTGGTTAATATTTTTCTTCTTCTCAAATATCTATAAGTTACCAATAAAGGAAAAACCCACAAGACTTAAATACCAAGTTATTAGTATATGGTAATGCAAATGTTTGCTGAATTTAAATGTTAAAGTAACTAAAATAATCTAACCTCATGATATCCTCAAAATTTAGATGGATTTCTAAACATATTTATTATTAGTTTTTTACCTAACATTTCTTATCAGCTTTAACTTTGATTTTTAAAAAAGATTTCATGTATCTATTAGAGAAAGAGTGAGTGGGACGGATGGGGGAAAAGAATCTGAAGCAGACTCTATATTGGTGCAGAGCCGAAAACGGGGCTCAATCCCAGGACTGTGAGATTATGACCTGAGCTAAAACCAAGAGTCAGACACCCAACCGACTAAGACACTAAGGCAGCCCACTCTGATTTTTATATATCAGTAAAATTTGATTAAACTGTTCTTCCTACAGTTAAACATTAATAAAAACCATCACGATACGAAACAAGTCTACTGTGCCAGATAAATGCAGGGAATTAGCAGTAAAGTCCTTTGGATCAAAAATGCTTGAGGTTTCTAACTAGACTCATTTAACATATGATAATGTTATTAAAGAAAGGAATTTTACTGTATCTATATATGAGAAAATGGATGTTGGCTGAATCTATTTGTGGTACTAATAATTTCATCGTATATGTATGTTAATCGTATATACTTTAAACTGATAACAATGATATGTATAAATTATTTCTCAAAAAAATCACATTTTGATATATGAATTTACTGTTTGAAATTATTATTTTTAAGGTTTGAAACAAGTAGTGGCTAAAATTATGGAAAGAGCCCAAATGTCCATTGACCAATGAATGGATAAAAAAAAACGTGGCGTGTGTTTGTGGGTGTGCATGTTTATACATACATATATATTAGAATATTACTCAGCCATCAAAAAGAATGAAAGCTGGCCATTTGTAACAATGGGGATGGAACAGAAGTGTATTATGCTAAGTGAAATAAGTCAGACAAAGAACGATCATGATTTCACTCATACGTGGAATTTAAGAACCAAAACAGATGGAACACAGGAGAAGGGAAAGAAAAATAAGATAAAAACAGAGGGGGCGTCTGGGTGGCTCAGTTGGTTAGACGACTGCCTTCGGCTTGGGTCATGATCCCGGAATTCCGGGATCAAGTCCCACATCGGGATCCCTGCTCAGTGGGGAGTCTGCTTCTCCCTCTGACCTTCTCCCCTCTCATACTCTCTCTCTAAATAAATAAATGAATAAAATCTTAAAAAAAGAAAAAAAAAAACAGAGGGAGGCCATACAGAGGGGTGCTGGAGGAGAGGTGGGTGGGGAATGGGTTAAATGGGTGATGGGTATAAAGAAGGCATTTGTTGGGATGAGCACTGGCTGTTATATGTAAGTGATGGGTCACTAAATTCTACTCCTGAAGCCATGACTACACTTACATTAACTGACTTGAATTTAAATTAAAAAATAAATAAATAAAAGGAGTAAAATTATAAGATTTTCTTAGGAGATGGGAGTACTCGCACCTCTTCTCTTTCCATGATACTCATTCCTTAATGTCTCACTGTTGCTTTCTCTGAAAAGTTTCCCTCTCTTCTGATAAAAAGTAATGATTCCATGGGAAAGTTACCAGATTAGAGTTAGGAGTATACCACCAGTCCTAATTTTGTTATTATCAGGCTTTGTGCTCTAGGTTTTAGAAAACTCATTGCTTTTTCCACCTGGCTACAATACTGTTGACTTATAGAAACAGGTGATGGTTACTTTGTTGTGATTCTTTTTGTTTTTCCCCTCTCAGATTGTCTTCTGTTCAGATTAATGTTTACCTGGGGAGGGTAAAGAGAACTGGAGTGTATTTATGGTTTGATGGTAAGGTACACCTTAGCCTACAGTACAGAAAGCTCTAAATTTATTATATAGACAAGTTAACAGAAGAGACTATAGGGAAACATTTCAAGGGCCACACAGGCTTGTTCATCCTTAATGTAAGCAAAGTGGGGTTTTACTGGCCATTTGAAAGGACCCAATAGACCAGGAGAACTTAAGTCAGTGAAATTTCTGAGTCTAAATGTATTTGTTCCAATGCTTTGGGTCAGAGAAAATCTGCATGCCTCCCTTTGACTGCAGTATCTTCTGCAATAACTTTTAAATAAGTAAAACAATGTATGACTTTATGATAGCTACAGAAATGGCACTTGGTATTATAGAAAGCATAAAGCCTTAAAAGGCCTAATGCCTGGAGTACAATGGTATCATTACAGATCTAAAGACACATGGATAACCTCTTGCACACTTTCTAGCTAGCTGGAAGGACTGGGTAAGAAAGAACACTTACCTTGATTAAAACATTAATATTATTTGTTATTTTCAGTGCAACAACTTTAATCTTGTTCTGCAAAAGGAAAACAAAAAGTGCCAATAACTTTTATGATGCATATCCCATTCCCATAGAGAACTGGAATAATTATATTTTTCTTTCAGAGTCCTTTCTGCTTATTCCCACTTCTTGACTCTAAACCAGTGTAGAAATGGCAAAGAAAGCAAGTAATCTTTATGTTCTCTTGACAGGTTAGAATATTAAAGTGTTATCTACCACTTATCTGAAAAAATGAGTCAAAGACTGGTCTTACGTATATATGAGTTATTTTAAAACTCATTAGCTTAAGTTATAGGAAGACATAATGAAAACTTAAAATATTTCATGAGAAGTGTGATGAAGATTGATCACAATAGCTGAGATGAGAGAAATCCAAAAATCCCAACACAAACACACATACAGTTTGGTTTAGAATTGGCAATTTAATCCTTTTTTCAATGTAAATTGCTATTTTTCCAAAAGGTAAAAATTAAAATATCACATCGTCAATCAAATATTGGAACAAAATGTGCTAATGAGACCCTAGTGAAAGACTGGTATGTATCTAAGTTTGTAACACTGCTCACAAACTTGGACATATTCGAAATATTTCAACGAGGATAAAAATATAACTTAGCAAATAACTAGGCAATCTTCTAACATCATATTGTATCTTCAACACAGACTTGTATTACCAGTTCAAATGAAGTCAAATGTTACATTTCGACATATGAATTGAGACTGAATTTGCAGTACATGTTGGCTATTATAAAAAATTTCCTTACAAGATGTGACCCAGTATTCTTACCTCTTCTGTTTTTAAGGCTTCGCCTGTTTTACCCTGCAGAGCCAAGCGAAGTTGTCGGATATAAACCTGCAGTCCCCGTGCAAAGTACTGCAGCCTAAATAAAGAAGTATTGGTTGGTTAGCAAATCACCACTTCAATTTTGTTTTTAAATTCAGAGAATCTTCTACTATAGCTAAACGTTCTTAACTAATAAAGGTCATTTTTTTTTGAGGAACTTTTTTTATTATCAATATATGATCCCAAAAGATACATAAATAAGCAAAATAAAAAGTTTTCCTTTACCAAAAACGGAAATAAGTCCATATTAAATCTGGCAAGGGAAAGATCTGTAACACTGTGCTTGATATGTTAACCCGTAAAGCAGAGTCAGAGTGAATCATTCAGGGACCATAGATCAGAATCAATGGCCTGAGTTCTTCTCTTTCAATGACCAACTGAAGGTCAAGTGACCTTACACAAATCACGTAACCTCTACATATTTATCTGCTGACAATGGACAGTGTTTGATTGTCAAGGTCTAGTTAAAAATAAAACTGCTGATCTGGGAATTTATTATAAATGCATATCAATCTCTAAGGGTTCAAAGAAATACCCCTTTCAAGTTTGTTCCCAGATAATATATGAAAGAAAGGCAGTATATAGCCCCATCCTGCTGACTTCTAGAACTCTGCTTAATAACCTGGCATCATTTTTTAATTTTTGCAGGAATTTCTTAACTTTTTTTTTTTTTTAAGATTTTATTTATTAATTTGACAGAGAGAGAGATCACAAACAGGCAGAGCAGCAGGCAGAGAGAGAGGGAGAAACAGGCTCCCCACCGGGCAGAGAGCCCAATGCGGGGCTTGATCCCAGGACTCTGAGATCACAACCGGAGCCGAAAGCAGAGGCTCAATCCAGTGAGCCACGCAGGTGCCCTTAACTTGTTGCTTCTGATCAAATGTTTCACCAAGTATTAAACCACTTCTTTACCAAACAATAGAGGACAGTAACAGATGATACAGTGGCTAAGCATTTCAAATTTTAAGGTGTGAAGTTGTTAATACAATGATTCCATACAAGTGTGTTCGTGAAAACAACTTATGATTTCTCCAGTGCGGCTCCCCTAGAATACTCTAAGACCTTAACAACAGCAACTCCAATTTACAGAGTACCCATTATGTGCCAGGCACGGTGCTCAAAGCTTTCTATTCACTGTCTGATTCTCACGACTCTACGAGGCAGCTGCTGTTCTCATTTAAAGTAACTGCTGAGGAAAATCAGGGGGTTAGTAGAGAGGTTGGGAACCTGCTCAAGATCATAAAACAAGTGGGAAGAGTGAGTTTGTTTTTGAAAAAGTTCTCTCCCCCACATGGGTTTTTATGCCACACTTTTATATACATTCCTGTTTTGTGGATCTTCTATTTTATCCCACCAGGTAAGGCAGGGTGGGACACAGCTCTTGTAAAAGGAGAAGAAAATCAAGGGCGTATCAAGATAGCCATCATCTTTGTCAAGGATTGGACCTTCAATCATACATCACCTAATTTTAAAATCTTTCAGTTTTTCGGCATTCAGTTTGGCCGTTAAGAAATCTGGAAGTTTTCGGCCCAACTGGTGAAAGCTGTACAACAAACATTCCACGTAGCTGAACTGCAACTTGGGTTCTTCATTACCGGCATTCTCCCCATTTTCTGCTTCTTCTGGAGGAAGAGGCATATATTCCTAAGAGATGAAAATATAGAGATATTTGCAATCTGCCATAAATGCTCCAATTATAAACAAACATTGAAGTGACTACAGAGCAGGCTTTTAGGGCATGAAGCATTAAAAACTACCAAAATCAGAAATTTAGGTAAGATATCCCTTTTACCCATCAGATCAATGACCCAGCCTGTCAACCCCTCTATATTAACCTCTGTTGTAGCTGCTGCTACCTCCACCACTGCTACTACTGCTCCTGACAGTGAAGAAGCTAGTAACATTTATTTTTTATTTTTTTATTTTTTTTTTAAAGATTTTATTTATTAGACAGAGATTAAAAGGGAAGGGAAGCAGGCTCCCTGCTGAGCAGAGAGCCCGATGCGGGGCTCGATCCCAGGATCCTGGGATCATGACCTGAGCCGAAGGCAGAGGCTTTAACCCACTGAGCCACCCAGGCGCCCCGCTAGTAACATTTATTAGGTACACTTATACAAATGAAGGAACGAAATTCTGAGGTAATTTTTCTATCGTGAAAAAGTCCGTCATGAAGAATCAGGATTCAATCTTGGTTTGCCATCAAAAGCTGATGCTTTTAATCACTTTATTATGCTAATCCAAAAATCTTTTCTGAACATTTTCCCACACTGTTTGACTCTCCTTACAGTCCAAGTACTTCCAAAGGCATTCAGCACGAGTGCTATCACACCCCGGGGAAGGTGGACAGGTCTGGATGAGCTCCAGATGTCACATGACTCAATTCATACTACAGCTCTAGTGCTTATCACGCACTGTGTCAGTTACACAAGTGTTTACATCCAACAAGAAAAGCACTTGGTGATGCTGATAATGATTTTATCAGATGGCCTACTTTCTCCCAATTATGACTTAAATGATTTTATTTGCTGGCTGCTCTAGCTACTACTTGGCCTTAGGCAGCAACCTGGAAGGTGACCTGGAGCAAATGTGAAAAGTATTTTGATAAAGGAATAGCAGAAAAACTTACTATAAAAATCCTGTATTATCTTTTATAAAAACCATCAAAAACAGAAGAAATGCCAAAGATTTTCTTTTAAAAGTAGACAACATGTGGCCTCAACAACTAAGAATACTTGCTAGAATTATTCTATCTAATTTGGGTTTCTAAAGTTGATTCTCTACAAATTACACCACACTATTAGACTCTGGGATTACATACTGACTATGCCATTAAGAAAAGAAAAAAGTTCTTACCAGTAACTTGTCAAATAGTTTCCTTAAATTTGTTTCTAGCTTTTCCATGTCACCACAAAATGAACTCATCTCTGCCAATAGTTTCAATACCTAAAACAAATAATTCACTTTATTAGTTTTTTTTTTTTTTTGAATAGGTGAGGGCTGTAAAATAAGAATGATTCTAGGTAACTTTTAAGGTTGCTTTCTGCTACAGCTTAATACTGTACTACGAAGAGATACTTAGGAAGAATTCTTAACAGCAAAGAATTATTTATTAACATTTAGATGGGCTTCATTTGCTATTAAATTTAGTCTCTGGACACTAATTCAAAGTATTTGTAGTTGCTACTATTCTCGAGGTTTAACTCTCCTTTACTCAGTCCCAGTCTAATAAGTCAAACCCAGGACATCTGAAGAAAATGACAGCATCAGTACACAGTAGGACTCTTCTCTAACACAAAAAACCTATGAGGGAAATGGCACACACATGTCCACATTTCAGCCCAATTCAACAATCATTATTAAGTGCCTTTCAGAATCAGGCTTGGCACTAGATTCTGAGAATCTAGAGAGGAATCAATTAAATGTGGAGCGATAAACAAATATTACAAGTGCTATGAAAAAAATGTGTGTGTACATTACAGCTGAGATACAGAGGAGAGTGGAAAACTGGAAAAAGGATAAAGGATATTTTGTATTAACCCAGTTTAAATCTGGCTCTTATCAATTACGGATAGAGAAAGGAACAGTCGTGAATTAAACATCTTGAAGTATTAAGGTTACAGAAAGAGAGAGTATCATGAACACTATATGCAGTGCTTTCCCACTGCAGCAAACTTTCATTAAATTCATAAAGCATTCCTATGTGGTTAATTCTGGGACAGATTACTAGCTAGCCATCATACCTTTACTCTCTTAGAAATCAGAACTCTATGTTATTTATGTTAAAATATGGGAATGTCTTTTTAGTACTAAAAAGCAGATGTTTTTGTCTTACCTCCAACTGTATATCGAGACCCTCCACTGGGGTAGTCAAGGAACTGAGGTTAGGGAGAACCTGCTCACAGAAGTAAGTCACAAACCTTGTGGAATGCACATTTTTCTGTAAAAGTCCAAAGAACAGTGAGTTGTCAAAAAAAGGGAGGGGGAATATTCTTTCAAATATAACAATACCATCCGATAAACGCTGAGCATGGTATCAAGTACTGTGGCTATAGATACAACACAGTGCGTACCCCAAGGCACCCCAGAAATAACCTTGGTAGACAATATACACTTTGTTGCAAAGTAATCTGGAGCATCTGGACCTCTATAAATTTTCAAACTCTTCCTCAAATCTCATGTCAAACTTTTGGGGATATTTTAGTGTTGAATCCTGTTCATTTTTCAAAAGGGAGGAGTCCTTTACACAGTGTTTTTCAAACTATTCTATGCAAATCCAAGAAGACTCATGGCCAGAGGAATCACAAAGCCAGAGGAAAAGAGTGTATTTACCTAAAACAACGATCTCCTAGAAAATTTACAGAAAAAAGCTAAATTACTGAACCAAATGGTTTAAAAACTCAGCCAAAACCACAAAATGTTGATGCAAAATTTTCTAGACTTTCAAAAAAATCTCTAAGCAAGACTTTAAAAGAAATTTCTTGCTGCTTTGGGCTCTCATCAACCCCACCAAGGGTTCCATAAAGTAATATTCACTCCACCGTGTTACTATCTCATGCAAAAGCTTGAGGAGAATGTTCAAGTGAGTATGTACAGAAATAGAAGCTTCCACAGAGTAATCCAGATGGCAACTAGATAAAACAAAGAGCTCACAGAGAAGAGGGGTACCGCCTGCCGGGTGCATTGTAAGAGCCTGTCCACACAGTCGGGATCCGAGGGATTGAAGGTTTGTTCCAGATCGGCCTGTTCAGCCACCAGTTCTACGAGCTGCTGCCTTCCACTCACTGTCTGCAAGCTTTTTAACCCCGAGAGTATCTTCATGAACAGGACAAATTCTTCACCAGTCACATCTTCTAGGACCTGGAAAAGACAATTCAGAATCATAGTGCTGTTATCACTTGAGTGAAAAAGAGCAAAACTAAAACAGTGTTAACCAAGTTATTTCCCTTATTAAAGTCAGGTTGTTGTTAATATTTCTGAAACACTGTTGAGAGAACATGGCTCCAGTCAGTTTAGCTTTACAGCACACCATGCATTCTCAGCGGGGCGAGATATGGTCTCCAAAGATGCAAAACCTGGTTCTTATGAAATGTACTTCTTTTATGTATACGGTACAGACACACAAAGAGTGCATAAAAAGATACAGTGTATCTGTGGCATTAAAATTTCACAGGAGACTAGCTAAGAAAAAACAGACTACGAAGGCTCTTTGGAGGGGCGGTGAGAGCAAAAAAAAGTAGAATTCTATAGTCGACTGTCAAATCAGATTAAGTTTCCTATATGGAAAAGCAGCTTGGGTCGCCTGCCTGGCTCTGTCAGTAGAGTATGTGACCCTTGATCTTGGGGTTGTAAATTCAAGGCCCGCATGAGGTATAGAGATTACTTAAAAAAAAATAAAACCTTAAAAACAAAAGCAACAATAAATTATTTAGTTTATTAATTCACATTAATTAGGCGATTATATACAAAATAGGAGACCATACAAGTCCACATGAGTAGGCCTAAGCCTTTTTATTCACTGATCGAAGAAACAAGCAATTATGACATACTCTGCCAGGTTATTAGCTGGGGCATAAGTAAAATATGTTGATATTCCCAGCTGGAGAGCTGCTCCTTTTGCTCTCACTGAAGAAGTCTCCTCAGTAAGCAAGTCAGTGGTGTTAGTACAATTCTGATTTTTCCTGAATATATATATCAAAGCAATGATCTTCCAACTTTGGCACTTTATGAGTGAAAAGTTAGCTGTGACAAACGTTGCAAATATTAGCATGCCTAGCTATGCTAGATGCTGGGAGCACAGATAAGCTTGGTCTCCTGAGCTTAGAATGATATTGGGTAAGATGGGGGGGGTGGGGAGAGGCATTTCAATCTGTTTCCTTGTCATTTTGAATTGATCCAGAATACTATAAGGAGAATATCCCAAAACTGGGGAAAGGAGTGGAAATTAGGTAAAATCTCCCTGAAGGAAATGATCTGCACAGAGTACTGAAGAATACATAAATTTTGAGGATAACACCACAAAGATTTAAATGTGATCACATCCCTTTAAATTAACAGGCTGATTCATCATTACTGATAACCAAAATGCAAAATACCATATAAGAAAAGCATGACTTCTATGGCGGTTTTAATGGAATATATCATTTTATACACAGCTAATTTCTTTTTTTTTTTTTAAGATTTTATTTATTTGGGAGAGAGAGAGAGCAAGCGAGAGAGAGCACAAGCCATGGGGAGAGGTAGAGGGAGAAGCAGACTCCGTGCTGAGTGGAGAGCCTGATGCAGGGTTCAATCCCATGACCCTGGGTTCATGACCTGAGCCAAAGGCAGAAGCTTAACTGAGCCACGCAGGCACCACATACATACTGCTAATTTCAGATATGTTCTTCTACTTTAGGGAAATCCTGTTAAACGATCTAAAGCTTACCTTTTTGGATTCAGTTAGTATAAGTTCCTCTACTGCCTTTGTTAAGACTTCATCTGGTAAAGTCTTAAGTTTTGTAGAAAGGAATTTGATTGCTCGTTCTCTAACAATGTCCTCTCCTTGAAGTATTTGGCTAAACAAGCCACCCAAAGTTCCTGCAAAACAAAACAGTTGTACGTAGCAAGTCAATTATATATCTTCATGAAGTTTTTCCATTTAACTCATTTAACAATATTTCTTTTCCAGTGAGTTAATAAACATCCTGAATATCATTGATTCTGGCTAAATTAGTCTGAAATTTCTATAGCCCCAACCATAACAGTAATCACATGCTTTGTTCATGGATTCAGAATCAATGTGAACATGACTTTCCCCCTTTAATCATTATTAATAATAAATAAACCCAGGTATTTTGGAGAATTTCTTTTATGTGGCAAGGAGAGTCTTTCAACAGATTACTAATGGAAAAGTTTGATTTGTTTTTGCCATTACTTCTGCTGTTTTTTTGCATCACTAATATGCTGTGCCTTTTTTTTTTTAAGATTTTATTTATTTATTTGACAGAGAGAGAGAAGGGGGTGGGGTCAAGTAGGCAGAGCAGCAGGGAGAGGGAGAAGCAGGCTTCCCACTGAGCGGGGAGCCTGATGCAGGGCTTAATCCCATGACCCTGGGATCATGCCCAGAGACAAAGGCAGATACTTAACCAACCGAGCCAACCGGGAGGCCCTGCTAAGCAGCTTTTTTAAAGAACACTTAGAACTTTTATGAAATAGATTTCTGGGTGAATCTGACTTTATCCTTAACGAATAATGCCAAGCTGCCCAATTTTTGTTTAACACATCAAGCACAATTCAGAACACGAAGCAGGCCTTACCTTTTGCATCCATCTTAAATATACTTAACAGGGCATTGTTCACTAAGTTAAACTCTGCAGAGTCATCTGGATAGAGAAAAAGTAGTACAATGTATAAAATGAACGAAAATATTTGCTTCATTTTCAAACCTAAAATTCAGCACAATTTCTCAGAGACTACATTGAAAGCAGACATAACTAAGCGTTCTCCAGTACCAAGAAAATACACCTTCCCTATAAAGGTAAAGAACCTGATCTGGCATAGCAGGAAAGCTTTTGCATTAAGATGTACAATTAAAAAACTACAGCAAATTGGGGGGAAATCATGATACATCAAAATTCCCAAAAGAATCAGTATGTCTTTATAAACAATTAAAAACAAAGCAAAACATGAGGAATTAGATAATCACAATCCAGTAAGCTTCAAACTACTGAATGAAAAAAAAAGAATTTTAATTGCAATTGGAAGTAGTACCTTCAGCCATAAAGGAAAAAAAAAAAAAAAAAGCTGAAAACAGAGTTACTTTTTCAAAGAGAAGTTATATTTAGATAAAAGGGTAATAATAAAATTCCTTACCAGTCTGCAGAAGTTGGGTTAGTATATCTGCCACTCGGGGAAGATTTTCTCCAGCGGCAAATTGAGGCAGCTCTTTAATTGCCTGCCGTCGAATCTGAATACAATTTTAAACAAAAAATTAACCAAAGTTAAGGAAAACTAAAACCTCAGAGAAACCATAATTCGGGGCATATGAGTCACCAAAATATAAAACATGAGACTTCTAGCTGTTTTAGAAATAATTTGCTCCAATATTAAAGTCAAGCTTACAGAATAATTAAATATGTGGTAGAAAGGGATGTTAAATACGATTACCGACCGGAGTAGACAGATTTGAGATCATTAACAACAATTTATACACTGATTACATGTAACTGTTGGGTCTTTACTACCTTTGGGCACATACTGCAGTAGCCCTTAAGAACAGCTAGAGTGGCAATGACCTATCTAATAACTATATTTACTTTAGAATTTCCAGTATTAACTATTCAATATAACATCTGTGAATATATTGTGTACTTAATTCCAAATTTGTGGGCCTGGCTTATTTAGTTTAAAATAAAAATGGATAGGACTTATATCTAGCAAATTGTGCATGAAATGTTGGCGATTCACTAATTTCATTTGAAAAGCCAGGGGGTGATAATTTAAAGTTCTTAGGAATCTGAATCAGAAGCCAGAATGCTGACAGTTAATTCTGTTCCAAGGAAAAACGATTTCTTCTTTTTCTAGAGTCACATGTAATAATTACATAGACAAATTATTTTTTTGCTATACACAATATTTTGGGGTGTTGAAACTATAAGATGTAACAATATTTTAAATATCTAAGCAAGTACAAACTGACTGAAAACATTAGTCTAATTTCATGTGCACAATGTATAACAATCTATGAAAAAATGTGAGCCACAACCCATTTTTGCCATTGGATAACAGATAAGCAAAACAAAGTATTTTGTAATTCCATGCATTTTTCACAGTTGAAAGGTGGTGAAAGAGAGAATACATTTTCTCAAACACAGATTTAAGCCTCAGTATGGCATCACGCCAAATTACACTGCAGTATTTCACTGTGCATGGATACAATTGGTGTTTCAATTACATTAGCTGCACACTGGAAGTATGGCAAGTGAGACATCTGAAAGCTTGTTGAAAGCATCAATCATAAACTTACTGATACATCTTCATCCTCACAGAGATCTAACTGTGCATTGATAGCAGAATCAGCCAATTCTGGAAAATGTTTAAAGAATTTCGGAATAAACTGGGCTGCTAATCTTTTTTCTTTTGTACCACCTTTGACACCATCTAGTATCACCTGATAGGCATCTTTATGCTGAAAGAAAGAATAAAGCAGAAAAGAATTTTAAGGATGGGAAGCTAAACAAACTCGAGTCTGCTTTAAATTAGAAAAGTTTTACGTAGGCTAAAAAGTAGGGCGTATGTTTGGAGTTTTACTGTTTAAATCGGACACCTATATTCCTACCATCTTCTCCCTTGCATGCCCCATGCCCATGCATTATCTGTCAGTTGGGGAAGAGAGAAGGATGACTTAAATTTTAAATGCAGAAAGCAAATAGTTTGTTGACACATCAACGCTTCCTTGTACTGTTGATTACTGATCCTGACCTTGAATACTTTCTAGATAGTCAACTTTTGGATTAAGATAGATTCTAATGTCACATATTTAAGTTTTTATTAGAATACATTCAAAACTCACTTGTTTCCTTTTACTTATTTATTTTTGAGAGACAGAGAGACAGCACACAAGGTGGGGGCGTGGGGAGGGAGAGGGGGAAACGGAGGGAAAGAGGGAGTCTCCAGCAGACTCCATGCTCAGTATGGAGCCCAACACAGGGCTTGACCTCATGACCCTGAGATCAGGACCTGAGCTGAAATCAAGAGGTGGATGCTTAACTGACTGAGCCACCTAGAAGCCCCTCATTTGTTTCCTTAAAAACAAAAAACAAAAAATAAACAAACTTTCAGAAGTGATCTCCCTCAGATACTCATAATGTGAAGGGTGAAAAAGACCCCAATCCCACTGACACCCTTGCCTCCAAACCAGTCCTTTTCTTAAATGACAATGACCAAGCTAGCAAACGGGAATGATAAATCCTCAGACTGTAGATACACGTTCTGTTTGGACATATGGATAAAATTTCTAATTACTGAAAACATTAAACATTATAATAATGATACCAAATGTGCACACAACATAGTGTTTACTCTGTTCAAGGCAATGCTCTGCTTTAGATATGTGCTTTGGATACTTCGATGCCACCAAAAGGAAAATAACCAATAAAAATCCAGTGGATTATAGAATTGCCCAAACTTTAGTTTCATAATAACTCTTTCCATGGACAATACTATGTTAAGTGGAAAAAATAAAGCAAAATACGAAGTTATTTAGGTACAGTAGGATCTTAATGAAGGATTTTAATATCAGAAATAAAGTGTTCCAGTATCAAAAAGGCTAGTCACAATTAAATCTTTTTAAGGTACAGATTTTAATAAATTCTGCAAAATACTAGACTGAAAATTCAAATACTCCCAATCTACCTAAAAAAACATAAATTCTAAAAGCTAGTTCGAAAAAACCTAAAATTCCACCAACTGATTGACAATTCCTCTTAATATCTGAAACATAACACCAACTCCTAAATAAGAAAAATGTCTCTGAATTAGGTTAGCTTCTTCATGAAGTGCAGACACAAAATCAATCTTCAGGAGTTACTACTTCGAAAGTATATTACACACTGGGCGCCTAGGTGGCTCCGTGGGTTAAGCCTCTGCCTTCAGCTCAGGTCATGATCTCAGGGTCCGCAAAGGGCTCTTTCTTGGCGGGGAGCCTGCTTCTCCCTTTCTCTCTCTGACTACTTGTGATCTCTCTCTCTGTCAAATAAATAAAAATCTTAAAAAAAAAAAAAAAGTTTCCCCAAAAAACCCCCCAAAGCATATTACATACTTTTTAATGCAAAGGTCTGAAAAACTATGGCTAACTTCTCTACCACTGTATTCCTGTGTTTTGCCTCATGTCTTCCAGACAGGCTTCATAAAAACCGAAGTTTTAAACAGTTCTGACACCCTTACGTTTTGCAGGGTATCAAATCCAATTTCCTTTAAATCAAACAAAGCTTTACTTATAAAGTCTTTTGAAGAAATTCCCTACAGTGCCTAAAACTAAATGAAGAATCCCTACCTCAAACAATTCATTCTGTCAAGAAAAAAAAAATCTGAATTAAAAAACAAACAAACAAAAAAAACAAAACAAAAAACAAATCTGAATAGAATAAAAAGGAATCATTAGCGACATTTATTGAAAGCCTACCAGGACTGAGTAATGCCTTATGTACATGCCTCACAGTAATCCTGTGAGTTAGGTGTTACTACTATCCCTATCTTTTATTATTTAAAAAAATATTTTATTTTTTAATTTGAGAGAGACAGAGAGTGACAGAAATAGAGCACAAATGGGGTGAGGGGCCGAGGGAGAAGCAGACTCCCTGCTGAGCAGGGGGCCCCATCCAGGGCTCGATCCCAGACTCCGGGATCATGATCTGAGCGGAAGCAGACACTTAACCAACTGAGCCACCCAGGCACCCCATCCCTATTTTTCAGATGAGAAAACCAAGACTCAGAAAGTGAAATAATTTGTCCAGAGCTACACAGCTAGACAAATAGCAGACCTGAAAACATTTTTTTTTTTTTTAAAGATTTTGACAGACAGAGATCACAAGTAGGCAGAGAGGCAGGCAGAGAGAGGAGAAGCAGGCTCCCCGCTGAGCAGAGAGCCCGATGCCAGGCTCGATCCCAGGACTCTGGGATCATGACCTGAGCCAAAAGCAGAGGCTTTAACCCACTGAGCCACCCAGGTGCCCCATGAACACAGTTCTGACAGGCTCTAAAGTCAAGACCTGTGCCTAATACCAAGCCTCTTTAAGTTCTGAGATCTTTCTTAACAAAGGAAGAGAGAAAGCAAGCTTGCCAGATCTAGGACTGTCAAAGGGAAAATGTGAGTCCTAAATATAGGCTCTACACAGGCATGTACACTGAGATATAGCATCCCAAACACAGCAAGCAATTCCTTTGAAAAGTTAAGCACTTTAACATTTTCAAACTAGAAATCAAAGCATCAATTTTATCAAATAATTTCTATAAACATTACTAACAGACTTCACACTGTTTACCCTTTATATAATGCAAAATAAAATGCTCTTCTTTGCCAGTTCTTTTTCTTCTAACTGTAGCATAGGGACAAGACTTTTTACAGAATCTCTCTAAAATAGTTATTACTTCTGGTTTTCCAAGCAAGAAACAAAATATAAGTGATATTTTCAATGATCACAGTGATTTAGTGGCAGGTAGACTGTAACCATTATAAAGTATTCCAAATACTACACGGCACTGCGTATTTCTTTCTCTTCCAACACAACAGTATATTTCAGATAGATAAATAAACTTGTGATCCTAACAAGAAGTTTTAATTGTAAATATTTTAATGCATTTCTGAAACTATGTATTTGTGTATGCTTTTAATAGCTAATTAAAAAAGCAAAGTCTAAAGAAATCACTAAAGTATTTTCAAGTAAAAAGTCAAGCTACAATAAAATTCACATTCAGCAGATACCTTCTACAATAAGAAATTTGTGATAGTGATTGTCAAAACACAACCAATATATTTAAGTGATCAGTGACATGCCAGGTAAAGCCATGTTTGAGATCAGGATGCAGCTTCTAGGAAATAAACAATTTTTAAATTTTATTTATTTATTAAGATTTATTAATTTTAGAGAGAGAAAGCAGCAGTGGGAAGGGCAGAGAGCAGGAGAAAGGATCTCAAGCAGACTGCCTGAGCACGGAGTCCTACACAGGGCTCAATCTCATGACTCCGAGATCACAACGAGAGCCAAAACCAAGAGTTAGCCGCTTAACTGCACCACCCAAGCACCCCTAAACATTTATTTTAGAGAAGAAACGATATAGTTCCAACAAACATATTTCTCAAGTATGACATAAAAAGAAAATGGATAGGCTAAGCTATATTACTACTTTCCTCTTCACTCAATAATCTAGTTTGTAGGAAATACTGAATTAACACTTTATTAAGAAAGTATAGTGACAGACTGGAGGGTCTTGAGGCATTAAATAATGCCTTACTTAGAATTTATTACTCCAGGTTTGCTTATTAGAAAACACACTCATGGTTTAAATATATGATGTGAGAGTATAAAGTTCTCATCTTCATTCATATATATATATATATATATATATATATATATACACACACACATGTACACACAGTAATTACATGGATATATCATTATATAACATATTAATTGTATAACCTTATTATTAATATAATTATACCTGCTCTTTGAATGTATTTCTTCAACTGTAAAGAAAAAATGTCTACTGAAGGGCAAGGCACAGTGCAAGGAGAGAAACAAAAAAGAGTCTTAACTTCAAGACTTTATAATTTGGTAAGGGAATAAGAGAAGTCCTCACATGAAATAAAATATAAATGTGGGATACTATAAATGAATACACAGTGTCAAGGAGGTTCATCAAGAGAAAGATCTGGTCTGAGGAGTTTTTTGGTAAGGTTTTATTAATTTATTTGCTAGAGATCACAAGCAGGGGGAGGGGCAGAGGGAGAAGCAGGCTCCGCACTGAGCAGGGAGCAGATGCAGGACTCACTCCTCTGACCCTGGGATCGTGACCTGAGCCAAAGGTAGACGCTGAACTGACTAAGCCACCCAGGTGCTCATGATGTGAGGATCTTCTGAGGAATAATTCTGAGGAAAATTAGCCGAAACCCCCAGGGAACTTGTGTTTTTCCTAATATATTCAGAGAGCATTACTCTGAAAGAAGTACTGACAGTAGTGAAGAGGGCGCTCCCCTCAACAGCAGCAGCATGAACAACTGTGGTACTCTGATCTTTGACAAAGGATAAAAATAAAAATAAATGTTAGAAGGAAGTTCTAGACTAAAAACTCAAATATGGTCTCAGAAATGTCCAGAAAGGTACGTGCCAGGAAACTAAACCCTTGAATGTAAACCTTGTAAGTTAACTGAAAATCAGGCTTTGCTACATGAAGAATGTAAACACTTTCTCTCCTTAAAAAAAAAAAAAATCGTCTGTGCTGGGCACCTGGGTGGTTCAGTGGGTTGAGCCTCTGCCGTCACCTCAGGTCAGCTCAGCTCATGATCCCAGGGTCCTGGGATCGAGCCCCGCATTGGGCTCTCTGCTCAGCAGAGAGCCTGCTTCCCTCTCTCTCTGCCTGCCTCTCTGCCTACTTGTGATCTCTGTCAAATAAATAAGTAAAAATTAAAAAAAAATCATCAGTGGTGTTCCTTCCAGTAAGTTGGCTCCTGCTTTTAGTTAAAATTCATATGTAGTATCTTGAAACCTACTATCTTTTTTGGTAAGCAGTTTCAGGACCTTCTCGAAAAGGGGAAAAGTTATTACACAATAGAACAGAATGAGTAGCCATTGTGGATTCGTCCTGCTTCAGACCTCCCAGAATTCACTGAGCCTGAGACAATCACTGCACTTCATTATGCACAGGTTTTTTTTGCATCAGAGAGCTGCCTGCCAGCTGTCATTAGAGTGTCATGAAGGTATCGATCTCACATCATGTCAAGAAACTGTGCTAAAATTGTAGCAACTGGCACAGTGTGTGGCACATGGTAGGCAATCAAAAAATGTACTGAATAACCCTCACTGAAGCCTGAATGAAAAAGCTCCTCTTCTGTTTTCACAAACTTCTGTCTCCTAAGCACTCTTTCCAAATTAAAAGCAGATTTTTTGCCTTGACAAAGACATTTTTGACCTCTTGAGGGAGAACTCTCAACCTTACCTGGTACTTAAGATTAAAGATGACATTAAGAGGAAAATGTGAGCAATTCTTAATTCTTCACAACATATATGTAAATTCCAGTCTGGATTCTATTTGCCCTAACAGACTCTAAGCAGGTGGCTGTCAACCTTTTTGCTATCCAGTAAAGAATGAGGGTGGGGGTATGGGACATGACTAGGTACACAGTTTCTAAGTTTCCCTGAAAAATTTCTGATCTACCTCTTTGGGAGGGCACCATCTACAAACTGAGAATCACTCTCCTGGTTTCTACCCCATCTCCTCTGCTGATCTGCAACAAAGTCAATTTTAGGTAGAACAATCTGCTACAATATTCCTCAAATCTGTCACAATGAATAAGAATATCTTCACTTCTGGGGCACCTGGGTAGCTCAATGGGTCAAGCCTCTGCTTTCAGTTCAGGTCATGATCTCAGGGTCCTGGGATCCAGCCCCACATCCGGCTCTCTGCTCAGCAGGGATCCTGCTTCCCCCTCTTCTCTGCCTGCTTCTCTGCCTACTTGTGATCTCTCTCTCTCTTTCAAATAAATAAATAAAATCTTAAAAAAAAAAAAAAGGATATCTTTACTTCTAAATCTTTCTAGGAACAGTAACAAAATCAAAATATGACTGATCATAGTTTTTTCCAAGAATTTACCTGAATTACACAGCCCCAGAAAAAGGGGCTGAGGGGGACAGTGCCACACAGCCTTGCTAATGTTAGTAGCAAACTACAGGATCTTCTACTTCCTACTCCATGCAAGAGACAAGCAGAAGAATCACACAAAGTTCTAAGCACTGAAACGATATGGCATAGAATTTCTAACAACAATGATCAAGATTACCTGGGAGAGCCTGGTTCTTCTCCCAAGTAAACATATACACACACATCCCAACTCCTTAAGTCCAATATACTCCAGTTCAATGTACTCCAGGGCTTGAAAACTCGCAAAGAAGCCGGTATGGCAACTCAACACTGCTGAAACTGTGTGTCTTGGGGCAAACACTGCGGAGAGCTCTTGCCAGACAACTCTATTTAAAGCTGCACTCTCCCCCTCCCCCCTGCCACTACACGGTCCCGTTATATTTTCTCCACAATGCTTTCCAAGGCGGGTACCCAGCTTTCTTACTTCTCACTAGTTTCCCTCACGAAAGGTACATTCGGGGAGAGCACGGGTAACTTTCTATCCTGTACCTTCAGGGCTCGGCACAGCGCCTGTTGTGTGTAGTAGGCGCCCCAAACCGTACTGAATAAATGAAATCGTAGGCCCTCGTTAAAATCTGGGAAAAGGGCCCATCTTCTGTTTTTCACAAACTTTTGCGAGCTAAACACTCTTCCTAAATTAATAGCAGATTTTTCGCCTCGACAAAGACATTTTTGACCTCTTGAGAACTCTGTTTCATCTTCCGATGGGCTGAGGTCCATCGGAAAGGAGAAAGACTTAAGAGCCATCTGCAGGGCAAGACTCGGGATGAGAATTAACGGGGGGGGGGGGGGGGGGGGGAGGGGGGGGGGGGGGGGGGAGCCAGACGAGGCTGAGTTAGGAAACCCCACGGTGAGAAAAGGGAGGCGGAGGAGCCTGGGACCGGGACCCGCGCTCTCCCTGGCGAAGCCAGAGTCTACACTCCGAGAGGAGCCCACCCCGACGAAACAGCCGGGGACGCTGGGAGCCCGCTGGAGGACGAAGCAGCAGCCCCCGCCCGGCCCGGGGAGCGCTTTCGAGAGGCCGCGGAGCGCCGGGCCCTGCAGGCCTCTCGGGGACTTACCTGGCCCACTTGCTCCGTAGCATCGGCTAAGATGCCATAGTTGCGATAAAGCTCCTCCACGGTCGGCATGGTGAGCGACAAGCCCAGGGCCCGCTCCTGCTGTCGTCTTCGTCGCCGGCGCCACCGCCGCCTCTAAAGTTCTCCAAGCCCGCGATCCGCACTATTACGCCTCCAGCTGCCGCCAGTGCCGCCGCCAGTCACCGCGCTCCGGGCGGCTCCGCCCCCAACGTCTACGTAAAGACGTGCGCGTTGGGAGCGGCCTTCATTGACAGCCCGTGCACCCCCCCCCTGGGGTTCCAGCGCCCTCTAACGCTTGGCTGTGCAAAAAGCTACAAAGATGATTAAATTCTCTCAGGCTCCTTTGAAGGATTGTGTCTGGGAAGGAGCTCTCGGTGGGGGTGGAGGAAACTGCAAAGATGACTGCGTTTCTGCTCTTCAGAGATCTCCCATTGGGACGCTTGGGGGGCTCAGTCGTTAAGCGTCCGCCTTCGGCTCAGGTCCATCCAGGAGTCGTGGGATCGAGCCCCCGCCTTGGGCTCTCTCTGCTCTGCAGAAAGCCAGCTTCTCCCATCTCCCACTCCCCCAATTTGTGTTCCTTCTCTCGCTGTCTCTCGCTGTCAAGTAAGTAAAATCTTAAAAACAACAAACAACAACAAGAAAAAAAAAAAAAAAACCTCCCATTGTCTAGAAAAGTGATCTTAACCGGAGATAAACAGAATGAGGGGTGGAAGAGTTTCAGGGTTGAAACCTTAAGCTATTATAGATGATAAATTTCAAAGTCAGATCAGTTTATGCCGAATATGTACAGGCAATAGTCACAAAACAGTTCCCTGGCTCTTGTACTCCTTGGCCAGATTAAGAATATTAAAAAGGATTAGGGAGCAGAAGGAAAGGAATTGGTGAGGTTTTGTTTTGTTTCTGAGAGAAATGTGCTTAGAGATGTGAGTAGCATAGGGCAGTCACCATCTCCTGACCTCAAGCTTCGGTCCATTCTGCAGAGTCCAAAATATGATACCTATTGGGAGACTGCAAAAGACTGGTGTCTAATGAATGCTGAAGAAGTTTGAGTTTCCTGGGGCAGGAGAGCAGAGGTGGTCCTGTTGGGACCTACCTGCATTCCCAGATTTCACTGGAGCAAAGGTGTTGGAGTGATTTCCTTGTGCCAGAGGTGGACCATGCAACAGAGAGAAAGATGATAGATCCATTCAGAGTCTTACTCCAGGGTTGTTCTGCCTGAGAGAGAGAAAGCCCCATGACAAGAGTCAATGGCAGCAGGAACTACGTGATCATTGAGAACAGCAAACTGGAATCTCAGGGCGTCCCACAGTGTGACTCACGTGAAAGACTTGGTGTCTACCAGACCAGACAATGTCTGGAGGACTGCACAGTTCAAGACCCTTCTTATGTACTAATTTCTTCCCTCTTCTTGCTCCCCTTATGCCTGCGAGGGCTCAGAAACTGCCTTCCAAATTTAGTCAGGGATGAGAAGCAGAAGGACAAGATGGGAAGGAGGCCCCAGCTGGAGCAGAGGCGATCTAATTGCAAATCAAATTTGCAATTTGGGTTCACGTGTTGGAATGGACATTTCAATTTCTGAACTGAACTGAGGATTGTCTTTTAACTAAAAGTGAGCAGAAAAGTCATGGATCTGCCAGAATTTCTGCCTAGAGCCAGAATAAGATTACTCCATCTGAATAAATTTTAAAGAGATCATGGAAGACAATAATAAAAATGTATCTTGATGACGTCCCCCAAGTTAGGTATTCAATGTAGTGTCAGGTATGTGTGTGTAAACGTAGAGAAAGGGATCAGGGGCAGGAAGTGAGTCTGTGTGTGTTCATGTTTTAATTCATTACGACAGGAGTATGCTAATATATACATCCTATGTGTTTGTATGTCTCCATATAATTTACATATCAAAAATTGTAAACAGAAATTTAAAAAGGAAAAAGATTCAATTGTGTTTCTTGGTTGTAAAATGTAAGTTAATCAGACAAGCTCCTTCCAACCTAATCTTATCTAATGTTCCAGGGAGTTTAACTCAGCACCATGTCCTTCACTTCCTGGTGCCATCTATTAATTAGTAAGCCATCCTCATCAGGCCTGTGAAATCTTCTTGTTTCCTTATTCTTCTGCGACTCTCACTCTTGGAGAATGCTTTAAATCATTTCTATTTCTCTCTATTTCCAGCTAGTCACCTAAGCTAAGGCCTAGGACTGGCCCTGATGATGATAATGTTGATGATAATGCTGGCAGTGGTGGTAGTAACCAAAGTCATTCTAATACTAACCAACATAGACTGAGCAATGATGATGTTCTAAGCACTTACATGAACTGATTCATAAAAGCTCTATGAGCTAGGAAATAATATCCCCTCCATTTATAAACAGGCAAACTGAAACACTGAGATATGAACTAAATTGCCCAATGTCCCTTAGCTGGTAAATGGCTCAGTTGGGCTTTGAGTCTTGGCAGGTGAATTCCAAAGCCCATGCTCTTTACTATGAAAGGATATTGTCCCTCACCCCCGAACCAGGACCCTTCCATCCCGCTACAGTCAGTCAATCACAAGTCTCGACTCTACACCTGAAATCGATCACATGTTTATCTCTTTCTCACCTTTCTTTCTGCCCCAGTTCAGGCCCCACTGCCTCACGTTTGAGGGATGGTCACAGCTTCTTGAAAGGTGTCCTTGTCTCCAGACTCAGTTGACTCTACTTACTGAGTATCTTTTCCTCTTTTAAGAATTTTATTTATTTATTAGAGGGAGAGAGAGAGAGAACGAGTGCACAGTCAGGGAAAGGACAGAAAGGTAGACTACCTGCTGAGCAGGGAGGCTGACATGGGACTCAGTCTCAGGACTTTGGGCTCATGACCTGAGCCAAAGGCACACACTTAACTGACTGAGCCACCCGGGTGCCCTGGAGATTTTCCCTTTAATTAAATAAGGTAATATAAGAATAGGGTACTGTCATAATACATTCAAATACTACAAAAATATTTCACATAAAATCCAAAAGTTCTTGCTCATATCTCTCTTCCCCAGAGATGACTATGGCGACCAGGATGGTTTATATTCTTATAGACCTTTATATACAATATAACATTTTAAATATATATATGTGAATAGTGGCATATCACACGTTTTGTTCTTTGCCTTGTTTTGGTTACTCAGCATATGTTTTGTAGATCTTTCCATGACAGTGGTACGTAGCACTGATGGACCATAGTTTATCTATATCTTTTGGGACATGTAGGTTGTTTCCTATTTTTCATTATTACAAACTGATAAAGGGATGATTTTTATTTCTTTCTTTGTGCTTTTCTATCTTGTTCAGCTTTTCTAAAAGAGGTTTTGAAGCTTTTTTTAAAAAAGATTTTATTTATTTATTTATTTGACAGAGAGAGAGAGAGAGAGAGAGAGAGATCACAAGTAGGCAGAGAGGCAGAGAGAGAGAGAGAGAGAGAGAGCAGAAAGCAGGTTTCTTGCTGAGCAGAGAGTCTAATGTGGGGCTCAATCCCAGTCCCCTGGGATCATGACCTGAGCCGAAGGCAGAGGTTTTAACCCACTGAGCCACCCAGGTGCCCCAGGTTTTATAGTTTTATATATTTTTACATATATTCTCTCTTTTTGCCACTGGCTCTATGAGTGGGTTCAGAGGTCATTTTGTAGAACTCCCTCTCTTACAAAGGCAAAATTAAGTCCCAGCAAAGAGAATGGAATTGGCTCAGCTGAGGTCATATATCTGCTTTGGTCCAGTCCGTTAAGACCAAGAATGCGACATCATACAAAAGAAACACAACTTCCAGGGGCCCATGTTACAGATGGGGGAGGTTGGGCCAGAGAAGGGAGAGATGAGAAGGGTGTTGATCTCCTTTTGGGAGAGTTGCTACTGCATCCTCTACCAATGAGAATGCTTAAAGGCCATTTGGATTCCATTCTACCAAGTTGCCTGGTTGAGTAGAGATTGTGGGGTTTTTATCTTTTTGCCTTGTTTTGTTTTTTTGTTTTTTGGCTTACCGTTCCACAAGTATTTTTTGAACACCTCTGATGAGCTAGGTACTGTTTTAGGAGGCAACCAGGCCAAGCAGGCATGAAGCTTACATTCTGGTAGAAGGAGAGAAATGATAAACAAAATACTCAAATACAATGTATTTGGTTTACAACAAAGAAATAACATCAATATCCAGTATGAACAGCCAAGCGAAAGTTCTCATAGACTGACGCTATGGTATGTGACTGATGACCCAGTCTGAAACGAGCTTTGCAGGGACACGAAGAGCTCCGGACAGCTGTCAGATTTACCACTTACCCCAGAAATTTGTGGTGAATGTCTCTTTCCTTTTATTGTTCCTCTACAACACTCAGTTCTTTCGAGCCTGGTTTGCAGTTGTTTGTATGCACCATCACGAGCTAATAAAATCTGGAACTATTTATTATTGGGCAATAAACGTTCAATACATGAAGGAACGAGCTAAGGAATAAACAAATGAATTCAAACTTTCCTGACCAGTTTATTACAGTACGGCACGTGCTCCTATAGATTTCTTGGCAGTAGGAATTTTTTACTCTGCTTTTATGTTTATGATTTTCTTTTATTTTTAGGCAAACCCTTCTCTCTGTCTCCTTACCTCCCCTTCCCTCACCTACCTACCAATCAGTGCCATTTGCCCTAACAAATTGTGACATTTCCACTGCTGTGACTACCTTTGAATCTACTTATTTTGTAATTTTGAGATTGGGTTTAATTCTCTACTAAATGTATGTTGAAAGGCTTAAAGGACAACCCCCCTCCCCTGCCATTACTTTATGTGCCTCGTACTTTCTGAGAGCCTACATTCTGAGAGCTTTTATTTTAATCCAATTTCTGTCTTCCAAGGAGGTCTTTTTAATTCTAGCAGAAGAAAAGATCATGGTTCCCTGGAAATATCAGAGAAAGATTAAGGTCTAGCTGGGTCTTCATTGAACTAATGATGATAACAATAGCAAATATCCATTGAGCGTTTACTGTTGCTTAATAGCACGTGAGCTACAGCAATAACTAACTCGACCTTACAGAGGGCCCGCAACCTGCTAGGCTTCGTCCTAAATGCTGTGCGTGCTTTCACTTACAATGACCTTGTGTAAGGCAGCTTCCAGCATATGCTCACTTAAGCGACGGAGCTATCGGATGCCTGGGTGGCTCGGTCGGTGAAGCATCCACCTTCAGCTCAGATCATGATTCCAGAGTCCTGGGATTGAGCCCCGTGTTGGGCTCCCTGCTCAGTAGGAAGTCTGCTTTTCTCTCTCTCTCTCAAATAAAGAAATAAAATCTTAAAAAAAAAAAAAAGAGAGAGAGAGATGAAGAAACCAAGGCACAGAGAGGTTAAATACCTGTCCAGGATAACACAGCTGGTGAGTTGAGGTTTTGGGGTTCACCCCTGGGCACTCTGGCTCTGATAGCTGGACCCCTAACTACTATACCTCACTGCCTCCTGGTTAAATGTGTTTATTTCTTTTATGGGTTATGTCATGTCTAGGGTCCTGCTGTTCTTTATCAAGGCAAATACTCCAAATCTAGTTTGGGCCCAGCCAGGGGAGATTTACATGTTTATCAGTGAAACCTACTCTATAAGGTTGCATAGAAGAGTAAATGAAATAGTAGACTGACTGTTCTGGGCTCACATGAGTGCCCAGTCAATTTAAGCACCCTTCCCTTGTACCATTGCAAGATCTTATTCATTTATATTTCAAGAACAAATGATCTTTGGTCACAACAAGTTGCTCACCAGAGGGACATGCACAGGTTCTGAGAGTTAGGAAGTGGACGTGTCATTTTAGGGACCATCATTCTACCTAATCAGTGTAAGGGGTTAAGAACAGATGCTTGAGAGTCAGACAGCCCTGACTGAGGCTCTGCTGCATGCTCCATGGGTAAGAGGCTTTTTAGGGTAGGGTCAATACAAGTGTCTTTTCTTCCTCCAAATCAAGGATCAGTAGTTCCTTTCCTCTCCATCCCAACATGGGGAAGATGACAACCCAAGCTGACTTCCTTTTCCTAAAACAGCAGTGAGCTTGCATTCCTCAGAGTTCTCCAGACAAACAGGAACAATAGAATACATACACATAGAAAGACATTTGCTATGAGGAGTCAGCTCATGCAGTTACAAAGGCTGGCAAATCTAACTCTGAGGTTTTGCCAGGCAGGCAGAGACTCAGAAAAGCTGGCAGTATAGTTCCAGTCTGAAGGCAGTCTGCTAGAGAATGTTTCCTACTGGAGGTAGGATTTTTAATGTTGTTGTTGTTCTGTTCAGGCCTTTAACTGATTAGACGAGGCCCACCCATGTGGTGGAGGGCAATCTGCCTTATTCTGCTGTTAAAATGTTACTCTCATTCAAAAACACCCTAGCATATACACCGAGAATAAAGTTTGACCAAATATCTGGGCATCCCTTGGCCTAGTCGAGTGGTCACATGAAATTAACCATCACAGGGCTTAACCATTTGATTCTGCAAATATTGGTTGGGGACCCATTGCATCACAAAGCCCAGGAACTCAGACCCGGTTCTTAGCACTAACCAAGAGCAGGAGAACAGCCAGAGGAAAAGTTGAATTGTTTACCTGGAAAAAAGTTCCAAATGAGCAACCTACCAAGGGTCAGCTAGCTCATAGCCTCCCACTGTCTGCCACCCACTGGAGCACAGTAGGCCCACATATTATGTTACGCAGGACGGTCCCTGCTACAGAGGGGCAGTTGAGAGGGAGACACTGCATGTGCTTAACAGCAGTGGACTGGAAACCCGAAAGAGGAGGCCAATCACATTTTCACCGTTGTGATTTTCAGCAAGTTACTAAACTGTTCCAAACCTTAGTGTTCCCATCTTGAAAGGGGAATCGAAATTATTCCACGTGAGAGGGTTGCTGCAAGGTTAAGATGTGAGCACGCTTCCCAGAGCCTGGCCCATAGTGATGGCCTAAACATAATTAATAACAATAATAACTGGTACTATGTTTTGACATGCCCCCAGGCATCCCCAACTTACAGATAGAATGACTGAGGCTTAAGTAAGACCAGGAGAGGTTAACAGAAGCAATTTGTATTATTAACTCTTCTTTGCCAGTTACTCAGTTCATTTGACTCCCTCAGCCTCCTTTTTCTATCTTCAGAAGGAATAATTCCTACATTAATGTGTTGCAAAGATTGAAAGGATATAAAGTACTTTGAGGTTGAGCTGCTTGTTTTATTTTAAGGAATTTGGGCCCATGCCTCAGTTATTAACAGCTGGCATTACTTATTTCATACCTTTGAAAAAGCTTTAAATTTGAATACTTTGTTTTGCAAAGTGCTAAAAGCTCTGGAAATTGGTTCTAAGTTTCTTAAACAAGGCATTTGTAAAATTCAAAGAAGCAATTGAGAATTCCTCCCTAAGCTAAAGAAATTTCATTTTGATAAAATCTTCAAAAAAAAAAAAAAGGAGGGGGGCCCCTGGGTGGCTCAGTGGGTTGAGCCTCTGCCTTCGGCTCAGGTCATGATCTCAGGATCCTGGGATTGAGCCCCGCATTGGGCTCTCTGCTCAACAGGGGGCCTTCTCCCCCACCCCCCGCCCCGCTCCTGCCTACTTGTGATCTCTCTCTCTCTGTTGAATAAATAAATAAAATCTTAAAAAAAAAAAAAGAAAGTTCATTTTGTCTGAAGCATGGCACCTTCCATAAAAGGCTTTGTATGTACTTTATACTGGGCAAAATGTTTCATCACTATTGTCTCTTTTTTGTTTATTTTTAAAAACTTTTTTTTTCATTTGAGTATGGTTGGCACATAATGTTACATTACTTTCAGGTGTATGATCTAGTAATTCAGCATCTCTCTACAGTACGCACTCACCACATGCAGAGTTACCATCTGTCACCCTATAATGCTATCACAGTATCATGGACCATAGTCCCTATGTTGTGTCCTTTATTCCCACACCTTCTTCATTTCATAACTGGAGGCCTGTGTCTCTGACTCCCTTTCATCCCCTTCGTTCATCACCCCACCATTTCCCTTCAGCAACCATCAGTTTGTTCTTTGAAGCTATAGGTTTGATTCTGCTTTCTGTTTATTCCTTTGTTTTGTTTTTTTTAGATTTCACATATTAGTGAAATCACATAACATTTGCCTTTCTCAGTCTGACTTGCTTCACTAAGTACAATACCCTCCAGGTCCATCCATGTTGTCACAAATGGCAAGAGCTCATATATATATACATATACGTATATGTATACATACATATTTGTATATGTATATATACACGTACGTATACATATGTGTGTATATATTTTTTACAGCTGAGTATTCATATATATATATATATATAGACACTTGGGCTGCTTCCATATCTTGACCCTTGCAAATAATGCTGTAATAAACATAATGGTACAAATACCTTTTGAATTAATGTTTTCATTTTCTTTGGGTAAATACCCAATAGTGGAATTACTGGATCATACGGCATTTTTACTCTTGATCATCAAGACACTTACCAGTTTGTGAATTAACAGTGATGAAGGCTCCGTGGAGCCTGGGCCTGGTCCCACCTTCCTCGCTTGGATTGCCTGCCAGCCCTGCGGGGTCTCAGAGGTTGGACAGCATGTGAGAGAGGGAGGGAGAGTAGCTGAGACGAGGCAGTGGTTGCTGCCTGTGTTCATGGTCATCGCCATCACAAAAGTGACACTCCATGTATCGAGTATTTTCTCTGTGCTTGTGCCCCTCCCTTTTTCCCTTTTGGTTTGGGAAGTATAGGCTTAATTCTGTGCCATATCAAAGAAGTCAGGAGTGACATGAGTTTCCAAGCTGGCTCAGTTTGATTGGTGACAGAGATGGGATTTGAACTCAGGTCCATCTGACTTCAGAGGCTGAGCTCTTAGATTCTGCAGTTTTGTGTCTTCTCCACTTTTTGCCATTGCAGAAACTGACTGAAGCTGACGAGAAAACCTCTTCCCTCCGTTTGCTTTCCTTTCATAGAGAAGGAGCGTAGACTGTGCATCTCTATTCCCTCCACGCTCCCCATTCATTAATTGAAACAGGCCTACTGGGTGTAAAGAGGTGAAGGGAGGGAAACAATTCATAAATTAAAAATACAAAAAAAATTGCCATAGATGGTGACAGGTGCTGTGACACAGAATGACATAGGTGGACGTGGGGCTAGGGGATAGTCTCTGTGAGGACAAAGCAGTTGTCATAAGCCTAGAGGATGAGAAGGAGCCAGTTGCTTGGAGAGCGGTCCAGAGGGGGAGGTATTAGTATGGCTGACTTACTTGACTTTTCAGTGCCTCATTTTCTTCATCTGTAAAATGAGGATAATGGTAGTACAGAACTTAAAGGTAAGATTATAAAGATTTAATGAACTCAATGTAAAATGCTCACATCACTGCCTGGCAAGTGATAAGCACTTCGTAAGTGTTAGCTATCATTGCTGTGGTGCCAGAGGGTTCTTTGAATTCCCAGGGACTGCATTTTTCCTTGATGGCTCTCTCTGATTCTAGTTCCTGGGTCATTGGTGGCACAAGCTGTCTGTGTTCCTCCCTCTCTCAGCCTGTGTCTTGAAACTCAGCCCTTCACTGGCTTTCATCAAAACAAACAAACCGGGATGCCTGGGTGGCTCAGTTGGTTAAGCGGCTCCCTTCAGCTCAGGTCATGATCCTAGGGTCCTGGGATCGAGTCCCGCATCGGGCTCCTTGCTCCATGGCGAGCCTGTTTCCCCTCCTCCCCTCTCTCTGCCTGCCTGCCTCTCTGCTTGCCTGTACTCTCTCTTTCTCTCTGACAAATAAATAAAATCTTAAAAAAAAAAAAACCAACAAAAAAAGCCCCACAAGCAAACAAATGAACAATAAGCAAAAGCATATTAATAAATGATAAAAACAATTTCATTCTTCTGAAGCATTCATAAATGTTTTTTAAAGATTTTATTTATTTGAAAGAGAGAGAGAGCGCCAGAGAGAGGAGGGTCAGAAGAAGCAGCAGACTCCCCGCTGAGCAGAGAGACTGATGTGGGACTTGATCTCAGGACCCTGGGGTCATGACCTGAGCCAAACGAAGATGCTTAACTAACTGAGCCACACAAGCACCTTCATTCATCAATGTTTAAAGTCCACTTCACTGAAGACTTGGAGGTCACAAAGGGGAGTGCCGTTAGCCCGCAGAGGTCCATCATCTTGTGAGTTTCCTCCTCCTTTCCCGTGTCTCCCTCTCTAGAGCAAGACTTTCTTTTCCCATCTCATGCATAGAGTTTAGCTTCTTTCTGTGGCTTGAGCATGGCATAAATGCTCCTTCTGTGCACCCAGAACACATTGCAATATTTTTCCTGAACAGAGGTGGTGCTGTTACTAAGAAACCTGGTTTTGTTAGTCTCAGTCTTGCAATGCTGTTGTGACAAAGATCTCTGAGATCTCAGTGGCTTAAAACAAGAAAGATTGATTTTTTTTCCCATCCTGTTGTCTTTTGTGGGTTTGGGTGATTTTTTTTTTTTTCTTTTGGGTGTAGCTGACTCTCAATGTTACATTAGTTTCAGGTATACAATGTAGTGATTTCCCATCTCTATACATTATGCCGTGTGTAGGTACCACATGTCAGCATGCAACACTATTAGAATGTCATTGACTATATCATCTAAGATGGGGGTTTTGGTGACTTTTTAGGGCAGACCCCTGCAGATAATGCTCAGTGTTGCACTCCTTCTCTACGTGTGCTGCCAAAAGTCCTTGCAGCAGGGTAAGAGTGTAGTGGAATTGAGCCCTGCCAATTTAATACCTCCACTCCAAAATGACACTCACTTCCTCTGGTATTTCATTGGTGAGAGCAAGGTGTATGTCTCTATCTAACGATGAGGCATAGAGAAGTACAAGCCTTGCTTGTGTCCCAAAGTAGAGGGAAATCGGACATTGGTGAACCATGTTCATGTCTGGTGAAAAGGCAATCTGGACTTCATTACCTTGAGACAAAGTGAGGGGCTGGCAGAGCAGGATCAGAATCTAGAACTCTGGCCGTCCATTTAGGGACCCTTCCCCCGGGAGACAGCACTACCAGAAGGGAAACTAAATACCTATGGAGAGCTTGTGTTCTGAGATCAACTCCACCCAGACTATGCCATGTGGAAGCAAGGAGAGAAACTCCCACCTTCCCACCTTCAGTGTGGTTTCATTTTGTAAACTGGACACAATGAAGGTACAATGATTCTGAGTTCCTTTTTGGGGGAACATTTCATCTCCATTGAGCTAAATATTTGTAGGGTACAGTAAAATGCCTCCATGTCATGTAAAACATCAACGCTCAGTATATTTTCACAAGAGAATTGACACGTTTGGCTTTTGTGCAAAATATTATCAGCAGCTGACTTTGAGACAAATTATCAATGCAATCACTCAGATCAGGCGTGACCAACAGTTAGGTTCTATTAAATCTTTGTGCAATGAGTAGATGAATAAACTCTATTCTCCCACAAGCCCTGTTGCACATATTCATTCAACAACAAATATTGAATGCCAATGTGATACATGATTACCTTGGGGGTTCCTAGGGGAACATCCTTCCCAGCATTCATACCATAGGTAATGACCTTGCACATTCAACCTTGGGCTCGCTCATGTGGCTTGTTTAGTCTGAGGGAACTTCAATGAAGACGATGCAAACAGAGGCTTGATAAACATTTATGCACTGGGGCTGATGTTACCAGCATGGAGGGAGACGTCGTCCAGCCTTTTTAGGACGAAAGACCACAGGGAGAGAGCAGCTCAGTTATCAAGACCATCCCAGCTGAATCCACCCTCCAGTTCATCCTCGAGATGAGTGATCCCAGGAGAATGGCAGCAGAATGACAGAAACCATAGCATTGTGAGATGGAGAAAATTCTTAGCATAGGTCAGTGGTCAGCAAGCCTTTCCCAGAAAAAGAGCCAGATAGCAAATATTTGAGGCTTTCATACAGTTTCTCTCGTGGTGACTCAACTCTGCCATTACAGCCTGAAAGCAGCCAACGGAGATATATAGTGAAATAGTAATGGTCGTCTTCCAAGAAAACTTTATTCCCAAAACCGGATGGCAAGATGTATTTGGCCCATGGACCAGAGTTTACTGGCCCTGTTTTAGGCCGCTAAGTTTGGGACAGTTTGTTTTGCTGCGGTAAATACCGGAAATAACCTGCCATCTTCTTCTTCTCCCAGGTGTCCTCCTTCCTGGGAACATTCCACTGCTATGACTTCATTCCTGATGACTCCCTGGGGTGGAATGCCCTCATTTCTCAGGCCTGGCCCTAGGAAAATTAGAAAGTCAGCAGCGTGTGTTTTTAGCTTTCCTGTTGAAAGGTTCTAAGGGGGCTTAGAGGAAATGGCTGGGGAAGGTGCCAGGTCCTAAGTTCCAAATGAGTGGAGGAGACTCTCTTTCTGCCCTGGGGCCCCCAGGCTCCATGAGGTCTGAGCAAAACGACTTCAAGCTGCATAAGAGACAGTTGAAAGTAGTGTAATGGAAGTGTCCTAGCCTGATGGTCTCGTTATGTCATTAGAAAGACTCAGCTGTCCCCTTAAAACGGTGGCTTCTGACCCACAATCCGCACATTGATCAGAAGCCCTCAGATTTCCTGGCATTTCTACCAGAATTTCTAGAACTCTAAGTAATGGTATTCAAAAATCAGAATTATTGCATAAGGAAGGGTTAATCATCAAGGAAATCGAGAAGCTGCCCTGTTATTATTTCTGTTCTAGTTTGGCAGTATATCTGGGGATAAGAGTGCTGATTCTGGATTCAGGCTGCCTAGAAGCAAATCCTGCCTCCCATTCACTTAATGACTACATGACCTTGGGCAAATCATTTAATACTCTAAGCCCAAGTTAACTCAGTTATAAAATGGTGATAATAATAGCATTTACCTTTATGATTTTTGTGATGATTAAATGATATCATCCATGTAAAATATTTGTCACAGTGCCTGGCATATACTAAATATTCAGGAAATGGTAGCTGCTTTTATAATTTTTAACAAGATTTTATTTATTTTTTTGACAGCGATCACAAGTAGGCAGAGAGGTAGGCAGAGAGAGAGAGGGGGAAGCAGGCTCCCCGCCAAGCAGAGAGCCCAACTGGGGGCTCCATCCCAGGACCCTGAGATCACGACCCAAGCTTAAGGCAGAGGCTTAACCCACTGAGCCACCCAGGGGCCCCTGCTTTTATAATTATTAACCCACTGTCAATCAGTGCAGCAGTTTCTGAATTCTGTAGATTTTTATAGAATATTTATTTTATTTCCTCAAGTGCTCTCACCTCCCTAACTCATTTATTTGCCTTAAAAAAATTGGGGACTAGGTAACTCAGTAACAATCTCAACTTAAGGGGGAGGTAAGTGAGTTTGAGGTGTTATATATTCTTCTATTGTCCCAGTTATCTTTATTCTTGGCCAGAGAAGTGGTAAGAGACAAGTATCTTTGTCCCCATCATTGTTCCCTATCCTCAGTTTACAGGTCTGGAAGAAAGGCAGGGGTGTGGCAAGTACAAGAAATAATTATCATTTAAGTGTTGCGGGACAATTTCCCAAGAAGTATATTGAGAAGATTTCCATGAAACAAGTCACTGGGAAGTTCTCTTTGGGTCGACAGCTGTGTGGAAGGGAAGGAAGCCGGAGCAGGCGGAGGGAAGAGTTGGAATGTGATTCCGATGCAACAAAAAATCTTGGTTGTCCCACCAACTGACCAGTCACGAGATGTAGGCCACCCCCAGTAAGGACTGTGACCTGGGACAAGGCTGTCGTCTTTGGCTGAGAACAGGTTTCAGGACAGACTCAACTGTGAGCTTTCAGCTGTCGCCCCTCTGTGCTGAAGATTTTGGGGTGATGTGGGTCTCCGACACATCAATGTCCACAACATATACCTTCTACTGTGTGCTAGGCAGAGTGCTATGGACCATTGTGTCCATCACTTTATTCAAACATTACAAAAAACATGCGGAATAACTCATGAAGGCAGCTATGATACGCTTCATGCCTCTTATGTCTGGAGGTCTTCAAGCTCATAGTTCATGTAATTTTTTTAACAGCTCATCAAAGTTGGAATTGTTTTGTGCATCTAGTGGCAGAAAAAGTTCAGAAGAGAAAATTGGGAGTTCAGAAAAGCCAAGTTAGTGCTCAGTACACGGACCCAGCTCTGTTTCATAACAGCTGGCTCCTGTCCCAGTGGGCAGCACTGACCCATTTTCCAGATGAGGAACTTGATAGTGAGTGAGATTGAATGACTTTCCTCAAGTTCAGAGATAGTCGAGGGCAGACTTGGGGCTTGAACTCAGGTCTGTGGGGTGCTATCAGGTACCAGGCTGCTCTGGAGGAATGAGAAAGTTGTATATCGGGAAAAAGGAGCAAGACCATAACATAGTGGGGAAAAGGCAGCTGAGATGCAGCACAAGTTCTCTTGAACTCTGTTAACTTCATCCCTTGCTGCTTCAAAGGTTTTCGGATGCTTCCTGACAGCGACAGTTTATGGTCCTTGAGCATTTCATTAGGGCTGCTGAGGCGGCTTTAGGAAACCACCTTTCTGTTTTGCTCCTCCCTTCTCCCCCCTCTACTCCTGTATCAGCCCCTAGGACCTGGCCACGACTTTGAGGAGGTGGTGGGGAGACGCTAGAAATCTTATACCTGGGAATATTGAAATTACCAATGAAGTCTGGTGCTTTTGGCTGTGCAGTTTGCTGTGCCGGCTTTCAGTGGGAAGCCACTAGATGGCGCTCACCCTCCATTCCTAAGGTTTCCGTTGCCAGAGGGGCTTGGTCCCCTCCCTCCCTTCTTTCTTGTCCTTATTAACAGTATTAATAGCAAATAGTTATTGGGAAGTTACTGTGTGCCCAGTAAGTTACTCTCCTAAGTTCTTTACATAAATTATCTCGTTTAGTACTTACCATAACCCTTTCAAGTAGGTATTGTTATTCCTAATTGACAAACAAGGATAAGCGACTTTACTGGTAACAAGCTGGTGCTTGCTGATGGGTGAGCCAGCGACTGAAATCAGGTTGTCTGACTTAGAACTCTGACCTCCATCTCCTACTAGCTCCCCGGTCATTATATAATCATGACAACCGAGTGTTTACTGTGTGCCACAGTGTGCTAAGTGGTTTGTAAAGTCCGCTTCATTTAAAACTCAAAATTTTCTGTCTCTGTCTCTCTCTCTCCTTCTCACACCCTCAGACACAAAATTATGTGAGTTGATGGATGTGTTAATGAACTTGTTGGGGACAATCCTTTCACAATATGTATGTATACAAATGATCCTATCATATGCTTTAAATATCTTGTCAATTACAACCCAGATTAAAAGAATTCCATAGGACCTTGTGAGAAGAGCACTACCATTCTCCTTCATTTAAAATCCAAGACAATGAAACACAAAATCATATGATTTCACTTATATGTGAAATCTAAAAAGTAAAGCTCATAGATACGGGTAACAGATTGGTGACTGTCAGAGGCAGGGGGTAGAAAGTGGGAGAAATAGAGAAAGAGGGTCAGAAGGTATGAAATTCCAGCTGTGAAATAAATAAGTCCTGGGGATATAATGTACATACAGCATGGTGACTACAGTTAATAATACAGTATTGCATATTGGAAGTTGCTAAGAGAGTGGATCTTAAATGTTCTCATCACAAGAAAAAAAATTTGTAACCATGTATGTGACAGATGTTAAGTTGACTTATTATGGTGATCATTTCTCAATATATACAAATAAATATGCCTTTTTTATATTTTACTTTTTTAAAAAAGATTTTATTTATTTATTTGCAGAGAGAGAGAGATCACAAGTAGGCAAAGAGAGAGGGGGAAGCAGGCTCCCCCCTGAGCAGAGAGCCTGATGTGGGGCCTGATCCCAGGACCCTGGCATCACGACCCAAGCTGAAGGCAGAGGCCCAACCCACTGAGTCACCCAGGCACCCCTTATTTTAAAATTTTATTTATTTATTTATTTATTTATTTATTTATTTATTTTAGAGAGAGAGAATGTGCAAGCCCTGGTGGAGAAGGAGGGGCAGAGGGAGAGGAAGGGAGAGAAAGAATCCCCAAGCAGACTCTCCGCTGAGTGGGGAATTGCTGGGCTTGATCCCAGGACCCTGAGATCATGACCTGAGCCAAAATCAAGAATTGGGCACTTAACAGACTGAGCCACCCAGGTGTCCCACATATATATACACTTTTATTGAAGTATAGTTGATATATAACTTTATATTAGTTTCAGGTGTACAACACAGTGAGTTGACAAGTCTATATGTCATGCTATGCAGTTACCATCTGTCACCATACAATGCTGTTATAATACCATTGACTATTAAGTATTGATTTATTACATTGTACACCTGTAACTAATATAATGTTATATATCAATTATAGCTCATTAAAAACATTAAAAAAAAAAGTGAGAAGATTGGGGGATAGAAAGGCTATCTAATTGCCAAGTTACAGCTAATCAGTGAAGGGACCCAGATTAGAATTCAGATTTCCTAGGCTGTGAATCCCAAGAAGGTCTACCCTCTGAGGGATCCCCAAAAATGAGAATATTAGAGGACTTGGATTCCGGAGTCATCTCAAGATTCTCTCTGTATGTACCTTCTACCTCTTCTCAGTGGGCTTACTCTACTGGGAGGCAGCCCAGGCTTTGAGTCAAATTTAGGTTTAAATCTTGGCTCCACTGTTTTCTGGCTGTGTGTGACTTCTCTGCCTTTTTTGCTGCCTTGGTTGTCAACATGCAGAAATTATGGTCCCAGTACTGTCGTGTTACTGTGAGCTCACAGGCCAGGCAGGGAAAGGGCATTCAAGAAAAGGTGTTTCCTTCTCCTCTCTCTCAGAGTCTCCATGGCTGAAGGAGGCCCAGGAGGAGCACTGGGCATCACTTTTCTTAAGTGGGTCAGGGGCCATTTAAGGTTGATGCCACCTTTTCTGGAGATGCTGAGAGAAGCAATCTCCATGTCTCTTTCCTTTTCTAGTCCAGCATCTGCCAATAGAACTTTTTGCAGTGATGGAAATGTTCTGTAACTGTACTGTCCAATATGGTAGCCAAGAGTCACTTGCGGCTTTTGAGTACTTGAAATGTGGCTTATGAGACCGAGGAGCTAAATTTTAAATTTTACTTGATTTTAATTACTTTAAATTGAAGTAGCCAATGTAGTTATTGACTATTTTATTAGAGAGCAGATCTCCAGATGGTTCAGTGTTCACTGCTGTCTCCTCAGAGCCTGGATAGCATGTGCCCTTGGAAAGGGCTGGATAAATATGTTTCAAATGAATGAATGTACCAGTAGGCTTATGCATGTAGGAAGCCTTGGGGTCTGTGCTAGCCAGAGATGTGGTAGAGAAAGGAGAAGAGGAGACAATCAGATTTGTAGACATGATCCAAGAGAGGAAGTCAGTTTGAAACAAAAGACCATGGACTATGTCCGGGGTAATGTAGCAAGTTAAGGAACACTTGTCACCACCCCAGTTTGTTGTATTTTATTTTTCCTTCAGTGGTTAAGTATCAACTCTTAAAGTGGGAAGGAAATTGGGCTTGATGGCAAGGACCCCAAGAAAGGTAGGAGCTGGAAAGGCTTTACCACTCATTACACAAGCAAGAGGGAGAGAGAGAGAAAGCACCCAGGAGGTAGACCAGAAGTCAGGAAGATGGCAGGGCTCTTGGGTTTGTGTCAGAGGGAAGGGAACAAAGATGTCACCCTAGGAAGTTAACAGTCTGGAGGCTCAATTAGGCCACTAGGTATAAACTCACTTATATTCATAATCTCTACTTTTGAGTTAAAATCAGAGATCTGAGAAGAATACTGGCTCTTTCCATTTTCCTACGAAGTCTCTTCCCTCTTTCCTGTGGACCTAGTGTAAATTTTTCATCATTGTCATTATCATCATTATCATGATTCATTGAGCATATACCGAATGAATGAATTATATCATTTAATCCTTCAACAGAACTCTGAGGGAGATGATCTTAGGTCACATTTACTGAGCATTTATTATGTACCAAACATTCTAACTCTTTAAATGTTCATAACCTCCTCACTCTCCATGGGCAGCTGCAATCATCATCACCACCACCATCATCATCACTCAATTTACAAACGAGGATGCTGTGAATAGATGGGTTGAATAACTTGCCCAAGATTATATAGCTAGTAGGCAGCAAAGCCAAGGTTTAAATCCTGGGCGACTGGGCTCTAGAAATTATATAATACTGTCAGGTTCTGAGAGTTACCATATGTGTGTTGACTCTTAATCTTCATAGTAACCCTATGAGATGGAGACTGTAATTATCAGACCCATTTTATAGGTGAGGAAACTGAGGTTTAACAAGGTTAGGTAGCGTGTCTCCAATTATACAGGTAGTTAGGACTGGATCCAGGATTTGAACCCAGGCAGTTGGGCTTCAGTAGTCACCCTCAAAAAGCACCAGGGTGGAAATACCGAGTTGAAGAGTGTCCTCCCATTTATGTCCTTCCCAGAACCCCAGAATGTGATCTTTTTGGAAATAGAGTTGTTACAGATGTAATTGGTCAAGATGAGGTTATAGTGGAGGAGCGTGGGCCCTTCATGCAGTGTGACTGCTGTCCTTTTATGTAAGGAGAGGAGAAGAGACACACAGATGTGCAGGGATATATGTGAAGGTGGAGGCAAACATCTGGGTGACAGATCCGCGAGCAGAGGAATGGCAACAGTTGCTGGGAGAAGAATGCTGCCCTACAGGTTTCAGAGGGATCATGGCCTTGCTGATGCCTTGATTTCAGACCTCTAGGCTCCAGAACCAGGCAAGAACAGCTCATCAGCACAAAGAAGCCTAAACCTTTCAGTCTTCCCAAGAGCTAACGTTGAGGACATGTCTTGTGGATGGCAGGGGAAGAGGCATGCGAATAGAAGAGGCAGCCTAACTGCCTCCTTCAATGACTTCATCTTTCTTACACGAGCAGTACGGCTGACGGCTGCTTGGCTCTGCGCCTGCCCTTAACACACCTGTTAAGGTTCTTGCTCTGGAGGTAGATAGACCCAGATTGACACCAGGCTCCTAGTCTTACCTGGCGACTTTAAACAAATTCCTCAATGTCTCCAAGCCTCAGTTTTCCCCTCTGCAGATGATGATGACAATACTCTTTAACTTGAGTGCTGCTGCGAGGATTAAATGAGATACTACAAAGAATGTCCGTGAATGTCCATATTAAGCCCTCACTGAATCGTGGTTGTTTTTCTTCTGGGAGCTGGCAGAGAGACCGAGGAAAGACAAGGCCTCTGGGCTACATGGTTTATGTTCTGGGGCTGGACTCAGTGATCAGAGTGTTGAACCTACAGTCTCCAAGGTCTTTTGCAGTTCCACAATCCACCCCTCTTTTTGGCCCTTTGCAGATTAAAGAGCTGTAATCAAGGAAGGATTTTGCTGTATTCTTTTCTTCCCTAATCCAGTAGGTGGCAATAAGCCTCCATCATTGTTCTTTAACCAGCTTTTTCTCTTTGGCCCTCGTTCAGGCTGTGCTGTGGAAGGGGCCACTGGGAAGGGTTGAAACAATTCAGACTGAGAGGCCTCCTTAGGGAAGCATGAGGCCCCCCTCAAGGCACGAACAGGTCTTCATCTCCATCCCAGAGGGACTTCCCTAGAGCTTTTCTGGAGATTTTTATGCCCAACACAGCAACCACAGATACAAAATTTATATTTGTAACAAGAGACCTTCTATTTTGTTACCAGAAAGAGGGTAAATTATCTTCCAGCGGACTCCCAGTCCTAATGGTTAAGAAGTAAACCCCACCTTACTCGCAAGGCATCGGTGGATAAGCGGGGACTACTCTAATAGAAATAAGAGCTGGGGGCGCCTGGGTGGCTCAGTGGGTTAAAGCCTCTGCCTTCAGCTCAGATCATGGTCTCAGGGTCCTGGGATCCAGCCCCACATCTGGCTCTCTGCTCAGCGGGGAGCCTGCTTCCCGCCCCACCCCCGACCTGCCTCTCTGCCTTCTTGTGATCTCGCTGTCAAATAAAAAAAAAAAGAAAGAAAGAAAAATAAGAGCTGACACTCAGTCCTCGCTATGTTTACCAGGTCATATGCTACGTTACACGCATTATTTCATATAATCCTCCTTACAATTCTAAGGAGAGGGTACTATTGTCACCATTTCACAAATGAACAAAGGAAAGAGTGGAAAGGTCAATACACTGGTCCAAAGCCATGCCGCTGCTAAATGTGTGACTGATCTAGAATTATAACTCAAGCCAGTAGGACTCCAAGCCTGAGAGCTTAACCACAACAGCTTAAGTTCTCCCCGAGAGTTGTATGAATTTCTGGTATGTATGCCATTTTAAAACATTTGCCTGTAATTATAATACACTTTTGAGTAAATCACTTTTAGGCTTAAATTAATAATTATTAATAATTCAGGACCATTTCTTCCCCAGTGTTTAGTCTCTTCTCTTGGTATCTCTATTAATTTCCTGTGGTGGCCATAGGTGCCACAAACTAGATGGTTTAAAACAACAGAAACTTGTTTTCTCCCAGTTCTGGAGACTAGAAGTAGAAAATTGCGGCATTAGCAGGGCTCTGCTCCCTCTGAGACCTGTAGGGAAGAATCCTTCTTCACTTTTTCTCGCTTCTGGTGGTTTGCTGGTAATCCTTGACGTTCCTCAGTTTGTAGCTGCACATTTCCATTGTCTGCTTCTGTCTTCACCAAGCATTCTGCCCACATGTGTCTGTGTTTTCTCTTCTTACAAAAGCACGGGTCATAAATAAAGGATATTGGATAAAGGGCCCACCCCACTCTAGTATGATTTCATCTTAACTCATTACATCTGCAATGATCCTCTCTCCATATAAGGTTACATTCTAAGGCACTGGGGTCAGGACTTCAACATCTTTTTTTGGGAGAGTGGAACACAATTTAACCTGTAAGAGCATCTCCTAAGGCATGTGGGTTCCAGAACAAAAGTGCCAGGGTTCCAATCCTGGCTCTGTCACATAAGCTGGGTGACTTAGAACAAATCACTTAGACTGAACCTCACTTTTCTTCTCTGTCAGGCAGGAGAATCTCATGGGAATGTGTCATTATATGTGTCATTAATACATCCTCAGCACCCACCTAGAATGATGTTGTAGTAGAAATACTGGTGTCCCTCCCAGGTCCCTCTTTACCAGCTGGTGCCCCCATTCCCATCCGCTGTTAACAGCTTACCCCAGTGACCTTCTATGGAGGCTGATCCTCAGCTATAGGACCACCTTGTTGGAGATGGCTGGGACATTGATCTCTCCTCCCTGGTTCACTGACCAAGGCTACGCTTCATCTCAGACTTTATCTCGGCTCTTTCCTAACGTTTACTACCGTGTCAGTCCTTCCTGAGAGCATGGCCTTAAAGCATCATATGCATCTGAAGCCCCGCCCCATGTTCCGCTTCTCAGGGACTCTATTTGACATGAGTGCCCAGGATGAACGTTTCGGATTGATGTTATCATTTTCAAGGAGCCAGGAATTTACCTGCCAGTCTTCCTGCATTTTTTTCAGGGACTTGGTACTGCCATTAGGTCTTATTTTTCCTGCAATTAATCTTGTAATGTCAAGAATGGTCACGTTTTCCCCATACACACTGACTGGTTCCTGGGTTGAGCTGCTCAGGGGAACCAGCTCCTTAGCTGCTGCTGGCCACCTCTCAGAGTGTGTGCAGACCCTGAAATCTTCAACCTGCCTCCACTCCGGACTGCCACATTCTCTTCCTTGCTTCACAGTGTCCATTTCTGAGAAGTGAGCCCATTTCTCAGCACTTGTTACTCAGTCCTTTGAATAGAGAGCCAAGTCTGCTTTGTAACAGGATCAGGGATTAGTAACTGTTTTTGTGTCAGCCTAGCACAGTTCTACCTGTCTGTCCCCAGTTGCAGACACCTTAGCAGTGCCCCTATTACTGTCATCATAATAGCTATACTTGGTGAAAGATTAAGGTGTGGCAGGTGTGATAGACCATATGTAGTCTATATAATAACATGGAAATTAGTTTTATCCCTTGAAAACTCTTTGAAAGGGAGAGTGACATCCTTTTTCCTAACAAAGTGCAGATGGTCAGAGATTACATCACTTACTTGTGGTTATACTGGTTAGGTCAGTCTCTCAACCAGGATGATCTGGTGGGGAGGCAGTGTAACTCTCAAGTTCCTTGTTGAAAGCCCATTCTCTAGGGGCGCCTGAGTGGATCCGTGGGTTGGGGCCTCTGCCTTCAGTTCGGGTCATGGTCTCAGGGTTCTGGGATCGAGCCCTGCGTCGGGCTCTCTGCTTCGTGGGGAGCCTGCTTCCTCCTCTCTCTCTTTCTCTGCCTGCCTCTCTGCCTGCTTGTGATCTCTGTCTGTCTAGTAAATAAATAAAATCTTTTTTAAAAAAAAGAAAGCCCATTTTCTAAAGCACTCAAACCGCAAATCACCAATTTTCTCCCTGTGAGTAGCACTTTTAATAGCTGGGGTCCTTTTCCCTGCCTAGTAAGGTGAATTGATATCTTAACTCCTTGAATTGTTCTTTTCCTTTTTTCTCCAGTCTGGGCTTAAAGTTTTTTCCTAAGTTTTTACTTCTATCTGCCATCTGATGCTGCTTTGGGCTTCTGCCCCAGCATCCCTGTTCCAACCCCATTCTTCAAACCACGGGCTCGCATATTCATGAATATTATTCACCCATTTCCTTTTGTCCCCAAGATTTCATCTTCTCCAGCATTCCATTTATATCTCTCCAGTTCCAATTAATCACAAAATTTGCATTTCAGACCCACATTTAAATAAAGGCATATGTAATCTTCTTCTTCTTTTTTTTAAATATTATGTTAGTCACTATACAGTACATCATTAGTTTCTGATGTAGTTAGTGTTCCATGACTCATTGTTTGTGTGTAACACCCAGTGCTCTATGCATTATGTGCCTACTTAATACCCATCACTGGGCTAAATTACCCCTCCCCCCAAACCCTTAGTTTGTTTCCTGGAGTCCATAGTCTCTTTGGTTCATCACCCCCTCTGATTCCCACCCCCCCTTCATTTTTCCCTTCCTTCTCCTAATGTCCTCCATGCTATTCCTTATGTTCCACAAATAAGTGAAACCATATGATAATTGACTCTCTCTGCCGGACTTATTTCACTTAGCATAATCTCCTCCAGTTCCATCCATGTTGATGTGAATGGTGGGTATTCATCCTTTCTGATGGCTGAGTAATATTCCATTGTATATATGAACCACATATTTATCCATTCATCTGTTGAAGGGCATCTCAGCTCTTTCCACAGTTTGGCTATTGTGGACATTGCTGCTATGAATATTGGGGTGTATGCAGCCCTTCTTTTCACTGTATCTGTGTCTTTGGGGTAAATACCCAGTAGTGCAATTGCTGGGTCATAGGGTAGCTCTATTTTTAACTTTTTAAGGAAGTTCCACACTGTTTTCCAAAGTGGCTGTACCAGCTTGCATTCCCACTAACAGTGTAAGAGGGTTCCCCTTTCTCCACAGCCACTCCAACATTTGTTGTTTCTTGCCTTGTCAATTTTTGCCATTCTAACTGGTTTAAGCTGGTATCTCAGTGTGGTTTTGATTTGAATTTCTCTGGTGGCTAATGATGTTGAACATTTTTTTTTCATGTGTCTGTTAGCCATTTGTATGTCTTCTTTGGAGAAGTGTCTGTTCATGCCTTCTTTTTGACTGGATTATTTGTTTTTTGGGTGTTGAGTTTGAGAAGTTCTTTTTAGATCTTGGATATCAGCCCTTTATTTGTAGTGTCATTTGCAAATATATTCTCCCATTCTGTGGGTTAAGGCATATGTAATTCTTAACTTGGCCATAGACTTTGAGAAGGGACTATACCGGTCATGTCATTTATCATATTTACCTATAACGATGCCTTGGGAAGATTTCATTGATTAAGCTCTGAAACAAAGCCTCCTTCTTTCTTCCTGGTAGCCCAGCCATTCATTAGAATTAGATTATTTTGAAATCATCACTTTGTAGAAATCTATGGCAGATTTCTGAGTTTCTTAAGAAATCGTGGGGGTCCCATGAAATTACATAGAGAAAGCTTCTCACGTGAAAAAATCCACTAAAGAACTCACCACTTACAACAGTTCCCAGTCAGACATCCTTCCCTGATCAGCTCTAGCCTCTGTCCCCTTATATTTGTGGGCAGCTGTCAGGCTCTTGATGATTTATGAAGGGTAAACATCTGATAACTGCAATTCAATGTAAATCAATTGCAAAGTGAAACTGGGAATACTGCAAAGGGTGTAGGATTTCACAAAGTCAATGGAATTGGTGTTGGAAGGCTGTCTGAATCACATGTGTTCTGTTTGGCAAAAAGGATTGGGAAGAATGCTTAAAAATTGAAGCAGTCGACGATGATAAGGATGCCTGAGCTTCTTCAAGAGACAATGCTTAGAATATCAAATGCTTAAGAGAGTCCCTTGGGAAAACTGAGGAACACTTTATATTTTCCAAAAATGTCTCTCTTTGCTCCTGCTGTGTAAGTTAAATATGAAATCAAGAATATACTATTGTGCAGTCATACAATTTGTGGTAAAATTATGCAAATGGAATCAGTACATGATTTATTCTTTGTTATGGAATAATAATGACCTGAATTTTGTTAAACATAGGCAAAAATAAATCAATTTTTACAACTTTCAACTTAAAAAAAATTTTTAGAAAAGACTTTTATTTATTTATTTGACAGAGAGAGAGACAGCGAGAGAGGGAACACAAGCAGGGAGAGTGGGGGAGGGAGAAGTAGGCTTCCCACCGAGTAGAGAGCCTGACATGGGGCTCTATCCCAGGACCCTGGGATCATGACCTGAGCCGAAAGCAGATGCTTAATGACTGAGCCACCCAGGTGCCCCACAACTTTCAATTTTTTTTTTTAAGATTTTATTTATTTATTTGAGACAGAGAATGAGAGAGGGAGAGAGAGAGCATGAGAGGGAGGAGGGTCAGAGGGAGAAGCAGACTGCCCACTGAGTGGGGAACCCTATGTGGGACTCGATCCTGGGACTCCAGGATCATGACCCGAGCCGAAGGAAGTTGCTTAATTGACTGAGCCAGCAGGCATCCCACAACTTTTAATTTTTAACAGAGAGCCCCTGACAGAGCTGATTTTTTGCTATTTACTATAGCATTTTGCTCTTATTTTATACAAGTAGCTTCATTCTGTGGAGCTCAAGGTCAATTACCCTTGGAGATCAGAGAACTTGCCCTCTTAGAGCTTATGGTCTTATGGGGAGGCTTTCCTAACACACCGGGGACAGGACAGTGATGAGTGAGAGGATCCCCTTGGCCAGGTTGCAAATACAATTTAACAGTAGGAAGGAGAAGAGAAAGGCGGGAGAAAGTGTCTTCTGCTTTGCCAGATCTTTAGCCTGGCCCTGGCCTGGCTTTCTTTGGCTTCCAGAATGACTCTCTGCTACTACACAAACCCTTCGGCCCCGCTGCTGTCAGTAGCGTGTTGACAAGGCTCCTTTGTTGGCTTCCTGAGGGAGCTCATGAAGAGCGCGTTGGGAATTCAGCAAAACACCGGGGCTCTAACTGCTCCTGAATGAGACAGAATTAGAAAATGGTTTCAAATTGAAAACTTAATTTTCAATTAGTGTACATTCAGGCAGGAGCGGGAGGGATTAAGGGATGGCAGCTTGTTTGGTTAACATGCTTTTCAGAAGACATGCTTGCGAGCTCTTAGTTAGCTTCCTCCTGCCTCCTGTCTCGCCCCGCCCCCAAGTGCTCCTTGCGCTGTGATTTGGCAGCGGCTGCTCAGGGACCCACGTGCTCAGTCCCCGACTAACTCAGATGCAGAGGGCAGCAGCCGCAGCCACAGGAAGTGGGATGCATCCTGTCATCTCTGAGACTGGTTAGTGTGTGTCATCCTCGCTGGGGACCTTGCGAGGCCATAGGTGAGCTTGTCACCTCGAAAGATGCATGCCCTCTGATGACTTTAAAAAAACACATTCAGGGGAAAAAAAATTTTTTTCCCCCTCTCTCCAACATATTTTATCATAGTTTGAGGCTCTCCACTGGGCAGACATCCTCAGTATAACTTGAACATTTGGGATTTGTGACAAAGAGTGGAGCTGAAGGTGGTCGAAGGGATGATGTTTGTTATGCCCGAGTTTTCATGTCCGAGAGACCACCGAGGTGCCGACACCGATGCAATCACCCGAGGGTTTATTTGACAAGCTTAAGCTTGGGCCCAAGTATACCCGACACAGCGGAGCAGGGACTTGGACCCCTGAACCAGACTATAGTCAGAGTTTGTTTTTTTTTTTTTTTTTTTAAGATTTTTTATTTATTTATTTGACAGAGAGAGATCACAAAGCAGGCAGAGAGGCAGGCAGAGAGAGAGGAGGAAGCAGGCTCCCTGCTGAGCAGAGAGCCTGATGCGGGGCTCGATCCCAGGACCCTGAGATCATGACCCGAGCTGAAGGCAGCGGCTTAACCCACTGAGCCACCCAGGCGCCCCTATAGTCAGAGTTTTTAAAGGCAAAGTAGGGGTGGACTCGGCGGTGGGTGAGGACAAAGGGGATGATGGTAGTCTCTAAGGAATTTTGGAAGCAAGGTCTCCAGGACCTAGAGGGACTAGCTATTGTTGGGAGAAAGGTTATTTATTACCAGTAGTAAAAATATTCTCGTGAGACCCATTAGATGTATATCAGTGGGTCATATGCTTGGGAATGATCGCTGACACTATCTTGGAGGTTTAGAGATAAAGTTTCACGTTTCTCCTATCAAGTGTCCTTGTTAGTGAGATTTAGGTTTAGAAGAAATTTAACTTTATTTACATTTCCTTATTTATTTATTTATTTATTTATTTACATTTCCCTCAGTTTTATGGTGGGGAGGGCGACATTAGGGCTCGGGGAACTGAGTTATTTGCCTCTGGAAATTGGGCTGTTGTTAAATCTCTAGGACATTGGTAAACCAAGGGAGATTCCTGTCTTGCAGGATTGTGATGTCTGCAAGTTAACTATTTGTTTCTCTTTTAGGGCAGCCAGGGGTGGCTGAGGAATGTCACACATACTACCGAGGGGAGGCGAGCTGGTGGAGAGGGGGAGCAAGGTGCCAGCTTTTGCTTTGTCAAGATGGCTGCACTTATGTCAGGGCTGGACTCGAGGTGGGTACAGTCTTGTTTTTCTTGGCCTCCACAATGTTGGATGTAGGAGATGGAAGCGGCTGCCTACTGGGGATGTGGATGGCTTTATTTGTCCCCTAGTGTCTTCCTTCCTGTCTTTAGTTGGAGTTCCCATCTCTTCCCTCCTTCCCCCTCTTTTCCCAGTTAGAAATACTTTCCAGGTTTAGAGTGTTCTGGCAACCACAGCGGGTTCCCCATGGTTAGCCCTGTTTTCTCCCAACATTTTGCTACCTGTGGTGAGTTTACTGGGGAGTCAGGGTCTCCGAAGTGCTGCCTCAGTTCACACGTGAGCACTTTCAGCGCGGTGTGTTTACAAGCTCTGGAACTGGAAATCATTAATTCAGTCAGCAGAGCAGTAACTTCATTAGGAACTTCCTTCTGTCATTAGGAGGCTCGAGAAAGTGGGCTACAGTGACTAAACACGCCGTCTCAGATGCGCCAGGTAGGGCTGCTAGCTGCATGCCAGGTGCTTTTTTCATCTGTTCGTCTAACTTCCAACTCTTCTCCAATATGGCAGAGCAGGCAGCGAAGGGTGGAAGGAAGCGTCCTGTCCTTATAACAGACATGGCTGCTGGCTCCACAGATCTGCCACTAGGTAGGGTTTTCTGACTCCTTCTCTGACCTTGGCTCAGTTCCTGGTGACATCTGCTCCCCGCAGATTGGCCTGAACAGATTCCAAGCGCCTTTACTTAAGGCTCTCTCGGTGAGTGCAACCCTAGGCTAATTCCTGCAACCCTTTCTCAAATGGACAGGTGTCTTCAGTCACCTTTGGTACCAGCCTCCCCAAGGTCAAATTGCTCTCCAGAGAAATGATCACTGCTTCTTTCTTTAATCTTATCATGCCGCTGTTTCTTTCATTAGTCTTATCATGCCAATGAGCAGCTATTGCCAGTCCTCTTTCCCTACCGTCCAAGCTGTAGCCTTCCAGCCTGGTTCCAAAAAGTGCTGGATTTCACCGAAGATAGGATGAGAGGGAGACATGTAGTGGCCCAAATGATAACATCAGCTTCTAGACTAACAAAAGGAGAATGGGAAGGAAAAGTGTGTTTGTTTTTTTTTAAAGATTTTATTTATTTATTTATTTACTAGAGAGAGAGAGAGATCACAAGTAGGCAGAGAGGCAGGCAGAGAGAGAGGGGAAAGCGGGCTCCCAGGACCTTGAGATCATAACCTGAGCGGAAGGCAGAGGCTTAACCCATTGAGCCACCCAGGTGCCCTGGGAAGGAGGAGTTTTGAAAAACAACTTCTGCTAGACAAACACCAGTAAATCCTGACAGCTTAGATGTAATTAACTTAGAGAAACAAAACAGAAAACTCAGATTTGGGGGTTTGGATGGGGCTTTGAAGTCTTGTAATCCAACCCTCTTGTTTTATAAGCAGGCAACTCTGACTTAAAAAAGGCTAAAGGGCCAGCCCAAGTGACTAGGGAATGGTAGAGAAAGGTCTCTAAGCCTGTGACTCTTCCTGTCTTGTTTTATTCACTAAATCACACAGCCTGTCTCATCTTTCCCTTTGTGAAAGGAATTGAGAAGGGTTTTTATTTGTTTTTTTGTTTTTCTTTAAAGATTTTATTTATTTGACAGAGAGATCACAAGTAGGCAGAGAGGCAGGCAGAGAGAGAGGGGGAAGCAGGCTCCCTGCTAAGCAGAGAGCCGGATGCAGGGCTCGATCCCAGGACCCTGAGACCATGACCCGAGCCTAAGGCAGAGGCTTAACCCACTGAGCCACCCAGGTGCCCCGAGAAGGTTTTTGGTGAAGGTGTCAAAAAGCTCACTGACTTATGATTTTTCAAGATACCAATATGCTTTTTCCCAGGACTTAGGGGTATGTCCGTCAGAACTCTTTTGGGTGCAAGAGACAGAAGTACAACTTGTTAGAAAGGAGAGGTCAGTAGCCCACGGAATCTAAGGGAGTTTATCGTGGAAATTTGGGACAGGGAAAGGACTAGAACATCACTAGCCCTTTCATTGTTTGTTTTGGCGACTCCTGCATTCTTTCCTGGAGACTGCTTCTTTGTCCTCTTTTTTACCCCCCTACATGGAGGGAAACCATTGTTATTAATAGCTCTGTGTTGTGTCTTACAGCTCTTACCATTGGAGAAGATGTAATCACACAATCTCTGACCTCTCAATTTTTGGAAAGCGTCTGTTTGGTTGAGGGGGGTGGTGATAAGAGACTCAGGTGGCCTTCCCTGAGCCAATCAGTTGTAGCCAAGTGGATGAGGTACTATTATTGGCTGTGCTTGGGTCAGGGCCTCACCTAGGACCAATATTAGTGCTCATGGGGTTGGGATCTGTACGAATGTGGCTACTCCCATATAAACCTCATGGTTGGAGTTTCATGTGGGGAGGGTAGGCAGGGAATGACATTTCCACCAGGAAGCAGGGGCCAGGTAGACAACATGACAATAATCTTACCATCAGGGCTAAGCCTGTCTCTTCTCGTTGAATGAACCCCATTTCACAAGGATCCTCCCCTCAGTGTTGACTCTGAGATGACATAAGGCAAATTTCTGTTCTTCCAGTATTTCCCACCACCTTACCGAATACAAGATAGTAGAAATTGACAAAAATATATGGCACACACACACAAAAATTCCCGTAGAAAGCATCTCATTGGACTGGCCAAGTTTGAAAAGGAGAAGTGTAAATGTGTGCCCTGCTCAGCCTAATGAATCCAATCCTTGTACTTAAAAATAACAATATATTCTTTACTGTTGAGTTTGTTCATTTGTGCCCATTGCACCCAGTTATGGTTGTGAGTCTCCCATCAGTCTGTCCTAGAGGACTCAGAGGTCTCAGAGTGATACTAACACCTTTACAACACTGGTGGGATTTTAGAAAGCTCCTTTTTTCTTCTTCTCATAACAACTCTGGGAGTACAGTGTGTTTCATAAAGTGAATATGAGTTACTGTTACTGTGAAACTCTGAACTTTCCATTCCTTCCCCAGGTTTACATTTGTAGCTTTCCTGATAAAAGGGGATATTCTTCTGATTCCTGTGATTATTTTATCCCTTCATTAAAGGATGCCGATTAGATCAGCAGTCAATAGAATAATAATCATAATAACTTCAGTACCTCTTGCGTGCTTACAAGGTGCCAGCTACTGTTATTTTTTACATGTTTTAACACATCTGATCCTCAAAACAACCCCAGGAGTTTAGTACAATTAATATTCCTCCTTTGTAGGTGGAGATAATATAGTATCACAGGTAAGTTAAGTCACTTGCCCGTGGTCCCACAGCTAGAAATTGGCAGAGTTGGGATTTGAACCCAGGCCATCTGGGTTTGTGGTATGTGCATTAAAGCATCATGCTATTCCATTTCTTATTAACATATAATGTATTATCATGCTATTCCATTTCTTACGTGGCCAGACACTATTATGGGATTTAAGAAGTTTTGGAAAAAACTTGTTCTTCTTCCTCAAATACTTTACCTACCTGTTGAAGAAATGACTGATCGATTTAATTTAAAGTATCTATTTTACCGTAAAAAGTAGAAATAATCCTGGAACAATATACTATTAATTTTGATTTAGTAAATTACCCTCAAATTCAACAAATATTTCTTAAGTGTCTGTTGTATGCTCTAGCTTATTCACTTGATACAGGAGTCCTGTGACGTGGTGATACAGTCTCCATTTTACACGTGAGGAAACTAAGACTTAGCTAGGGTATGTGATTGCCAGAGTCACAGGGAAATAGGTGGGCGAGCCAGGATTTGAACCAGGCCTGCCTCACGATGGAAGAGCTTAGTGCTCGCTGTCATACTTGTTAATGAAATGAATCTGTGAGATGTTTGCCAGCTGGCAGAGCAGATTTTAATAGAGAAGGAAGGTGGAAGGTATATGACATTGCCTTCTTGCTGGAGAAGAGGTGGGATCCCTTGAAGGGTCTGAGGGCACTGGTGTAGGAAGAAACCACAGGGCAGATGTGATAAGCTATCCTATAGAGTGAGTACCAGTTCTCTCCGTTTGCTGCCTGGAGAGAAGGGAAACTTTTACTTAGCTCACATTTTTGGAAGTCTCTGGCAATTAGAGTGTTAATATTCTGTGTAGTCACAATTATGCTGTAACTACCAATTATGGGAAAACTCATCATTTTACTGTAATGTAATTACATTAAATAGCACCAGTCATGTCAGTGCAAAGACTGGGGCAGCCTCTAATTATCCCCTGCGCCCAGACACCTCAGCCTGGATCAGGAATAATTGGTGTAACACAGTTTTTCCTTTTGGGGCTGGCCTCCGTTTTCCTCAGAAAAGCTTTTTTTGTCTTCTGATCCTCCCCCGTGTGTGTGGGGGGGTGTGTGCGTGTGAGAGTGTGTGTGATATTCGGCTGTGTTGATGATCCAGAAGCAGATGAGATGCTAATGTGCCCAATTTAGGTGTGACTTAGTATTTTCCTCAGTGAGAAAGGATTGGGGAGGAAGTTTCTTTTACAGGTTGTGAGCCCCCCTGAGGGCCAGGACTGTCTTCATTCTTCTCTCACCATTGCAGGGGACAAAGAATGAGAATAGTTAACATGTCCTGAGTGTCTCCCTTATGCCAGGGACTGTGCTAAGCACTTTACATATATTTTATTATTAATTCTCCAAATAGCACTATAAAGGAGATATTAAAATCCCCATTTAATAGAAGATGAAACTAAGGATGAGAGATGAAGCAATTTTCCCAAAGCTGACGAACTAACAAGTAGTAGAGCCCAGTTCATTCTTTGGCCAATGCCTGTGCTCTTTCTGCACCTTCCAGAAGGTGGCTGATAAATATTGCTGGGATGCAGTTGGAGCTAGGCTACACATATTTGCATGTGAGGGCGGTCCTTTGCTTTCTGGTCTATTTCATCAACTTTTTCAGAACTAGATCTCTAGTTTGGTTAATTTCTAAAAACTCCTCTTTTCTTTCCTATATGATAAAGCCACAGTTCTTTTCAGTATTTGGAAAGGGCCTTCTGATTGTGTGTATGTGTGATGTACACATTTTAAAGACACAATCAATTGTGAAGTTGACCTGAATTAATATCCTCAGGGAAGACCGAGGTCTTGGAAGGAAAAACCGAACTACTGTGAGGCAAAGAGACCCAACTGTATGATAACGCTAAAAATGGTCTTATTTTTAAAATTCCTTTGGCGTTTGGATTTGGCAGTGATCTGACCTAAAATTTAGGGGAGCGCAACAGCTGTTGTGATTTGTGTTCACTTATAAAAGGAATGATGTGGAGGCCCCTGTGGGTTTTTTAAGTTGTAATAGCTGGGATCACTTTGTTGTATTGTGCAGACACATAGTGTTTTGGTCATCTTTGATCGATTTCTTCTCACCCTAGAGGCAGCAGAGGCAAGAATAGGCACCCCTGTTTCAGAGATGGAGACACTGGCATGGGTTGGGTCGGGGTGAGGGGGATGATGAAAAACCAGATTTACCTCGGAAGGGCATCTGCATGGGTCACTGGTGTGAACTGAGGCCCTGAGAACCCAGCTGATGGATTTTAGTTCACCTTTAAACAGAAACAGAATTTATTATAGCGGAGGTCGGCAGCTGACCTGTACCCGCTGTGGGGTTTGGCGTTTCCTTCTGACGGATGGGCCTCACCTTTCCAAATGAATTTTCTTTGCTTATGGTAAGTCTCCTCAGAGAGGCTTTTATTGGTCTCTAAAATCAGAGAAATTTGGCTTTTCTGTTTGGGCATTATGATAGTGAAATTGCAACAGAGCTTCTTAGTTAATTAAAATCGAAGGAGAGAGCCATTACTTTGGAAAACCCTTCAAGTGATTTCACAGAGAGGGTAAAGTGGGATGCCCCTTCCACCAGAAGACAGGCAAGGCCAGAGCCTGGAGGAGAGAGCACTTCAGGAAAATCCAAAATGGAAGAGCGACCCCAGGGGGATGGCGGGCAGCACTGCTGTGAGTAGTTATTATAATAGTTATTGGAATAACCAAATATCCAGAGAAGGGCATGGAATTTTCAGTTTTAACATATTTCCTCTATGTTTTGATCTGAATTCAGAGTTTTTGCTCTCCTTTTTATCCTAAAAGTAATCAGTGCTTCTGATAAAATTCAAATAGTTAGATGAGATATGAAACAGGAGACTCCTTCCCTCCCCCTTAACCTTCTATCACACCCTTTAGGACTAACAACTATAAACGATTTCTTGTATTACCCATCCAAGATCATTTTAAATAAACGCAAGGAGATATTTATGTGTGCGTGAATCATGCTTGTGCTGTATTTCCACAGCTATATCTTGGGCATTGTTCTATATCATTCACAATAGATTGGCTTTGTTTATTAAAAAGTTATTGCAAATTGTTGCTATGCATGGATGCACCATTATTTCCATATCTTTCTTTCTCTCTCTCTCTCTTTTTTAAGATTTTATTTATTTATTTTAGAAAGAGATGGGGAGAGAGTGAGCCACAAGCCAGGTAGAGAGGCAGAGGGAAGGGGAGAAGCAGACTTCCTGCTGAGCTGAACCCTGGGATCATAACCCGAGAAGAAGGCTGACACTTAATCAACTGAGCTACCCAGGCACCCCTCTTTTTTTATTGTTTATTCTTTAAAGATTTTACTTATTTATTTGAGAGAGAGAGATAGCTACAAAGATAGTGAGAGAGAGCACAAGCAGGGAGGAGAGGGAGAAGCAGGCTCTCTGCTCAGCAGGGAGCCTGATGCAGGGCTCTATCCCAGGACCCTGGGATCATGACCTGAGCTGAAGGCAGATGTTTAACCTACTGAGGCAACCAGGCGCCCCTATTATTTCCATTTCTTATCAGTGAACATTTGGTTGGTGGTCATTTTTTTAATGGTTTTTAAAAATTGTTGTTGTCATTGCAAATAATGCTACCCTGCATGCTTTTTGTATGAGTCCATTTCAGAAACCCAAAGACCAGAGCTGGAAATAGCTTTAGAGATCAGTGAATTCAAATTCCTTTATTTGCAGATGAGAAAATTGAGATCAGACAAAGAAGAGAAGTGACTTTCTCAGGATTATACATTCTATTGTAGTTTAGCCATGCATACAATCCTGATTTCTTGGCTCCACAATCTTCCATGTCCTGAGATTTAGATAAAAGTGACATGGCGTGCCTGGGTGGCTCAGTTGGTTAAGCATCTGACTCTTAATTTCAGGTCAGGTCATGATCTAGGGGCTGTGAGATCGAGACCCATGTGCTGGGCGTGGAACCTCCTTGGAATTCTCTCTCTCTCCCTCTCACTCTGCCCCTCTCCCGCTCCCTCTCTTAAAAAAAAAAAAGAAAAAAAAAGTGACTTGAATATTCCTTGAAATAAATAGCCTGTAGGCTGAGCTTGCTATTCTTCCATTATGTAGTTTTCTGTTGGGGCTGCTGCATGCATATGGATGCATGTTGTACACTGCACAAAAACACCTAGGCTAAGAGGTAAGTGATGGCTGAAATCCACAGTAGGCTCTACTTGCTAAGCCCTGAAGTGGGCCTTTGTGCTGCATCAAAATGATTTTCCCAAACTGGACACTTTTCTCAAAATTGCCCCAAAGCACCTCATGAGCTATCAGTGGTCCTCATTCCTGGGGTAAATACCTAACTCTTGAGAACAGTCAGGCACCTTATTTTATCTTATGCAAGGATGCGTGCCATTTATTTTAGTAGAAACAGCTTTCCAGTGTTATTCACACTTGCTCATGGCTGACAGTTTGCACTTGATAGATAATTGTGTAGGAGTCGGGCTACAGCTCACTATGATGGGTAGGTTAAATGTAAGAGTTGAGTGTGGCAGACAGAGAAGTCTCTCACGGGCAGAAGGGCTCGCTCTCTCTGTGGTTTGGTGTTCAGCTTTCGGGAGCTAGTGGTGTTTCTGTCTTGTGGAGCAATTAGTGTTAGTTGCCATTGTGAAGCACATGAGCCTGTTTTTCAGGTAAGTTGTAGGCTGAGCTGTCCCCTCCTTTCCGTTCAGCTACCCTCGATCTTGCCTCTGAGCTACTAACCTTCAGTTCCGCGTCACAGGGAAGCTGTTCAGCTACAGACTACTTGCCACAACAGCTCTTGAAAAGTTATTCTACTTTTTTGGACACTGATTCTTGTTTTTGGTATAATGACTCTTATTTTATTTATTTATATTTATTTATTTAAGATTTTATTTATTTATTTGACACAGAGAGATCATACGTAGGCAGAGCAGCAGGCAGAGGGAGAGGGAGAAGCAGGCTCTCCACTGAGCAGAGAGCCCGATGCAGGGCTCGATCCCAGGACCCTGGGATTATGACCTGAGCCGAAGGCAGCCACATAACCGACTGAACCACCCAGGTGCCCCATGACTCTTATTTTAAACCTCAAAACACACTAACAGATGATCTAAGGAGGGATCTTCCAGCATCACATTTATTGGCAAAGATGGACCAATTTACGATTTTAACTAATATATTATTCAATCTGTGTTTGTTTGGGTATCATTGGTCAGAATGAAGTCAATTCAGTTTTTTTTCCCATTAAAATGAATAAAAATATTGTTTTATTTAATGACTCTTCATGTAGTGCAGGATTTTCAGGAGTGAATTGGAGTCATTAAACAAAGGGTAGGTGTAATGGATCATGGCCTGTTGAGGTCAGGGACCATGGCTTTCCATTTTTATGTCAATGGTACTGTATAGAAGCATGTAATAAGCTTTCGGTAAAAGTCTGTAGGATGAATGAGTACATCCTTTCACAGAAGTGCAGGGGACATATTTTTCAGTAGAAACTACTGGGATTGTGCAGCATAATCTCCTTTTCTCCCTGGGTATGGCTTTTGGCATTTCCTTATTTGAATTGGCCAGGAGCAATGGAGCAATCTTCGTAAAGGTGGAGGTCAGATGGGCACATATTTGCTTGGCACTCGAATGATTTAACACTGTGTCTTGCTCAGGCTTTTTGAGAAAGGCTAAGCCTTGGGTGCCCAGGTGGGTTACTCTGTGAAGTGGGTGAAGAAGGAAATAGCGGAGTGGTTCTGGAGGGGCAGGAATGGAGGAAGCCTGAGCCATCAGGAGGGGCGGATCAAGGTCGTAGGGGGCAGTCATTATATAAAGCTAGAAAGCCATGGAGCAAGGGTGGTGGGGGCGCAAGGAAGAGGGGAGCTGGTTTTGGGAGATTTCTAGGGAGAAGGAGGAGGAGGGGCCAGCATGCATTAAATTGTGGAGATGTCAGGGGCCAGGGAAGCAGCTCAGCAGGAAGAGGCAGCAAGCTGAGGGCTTTGATTTCCACTGCTTAAGAGAAGTGTGGGAGAGGAAAATAGAGACACAAAGAGGTATGGAGAGAGGAAGAGAGATGGGCAACTCACAGACGAAGAGAGAGAAAGAGCAGAGAGAGGGAGAGACGGAGGGAGGGAGAATGAGAATAAGAAAGACATTTAGAACAGAAAACAACCAAGACCGAGATAGACACAGAGACACAGAGAGAGTCAGAGCGTGTTAGTTGCTCTGCTGAGAGAAGTGTGTGGTGGAACCAGGAAGTACAGCATATTATTAAGCACCTATCTAAAGAGTGGGAGCCCTGCAAAATGTCACTTCCTAATGGGGAGCGTGCCCTTGTCCTCCAGCTGCCTGTGGGCCTCGGGTCTCTGCACACTGTGGTTACACTCCCATTCTCCAGCTGACTGGCTGCATACCCCTCAGGCTAAAGAGACACAAACCAAATAGAGGCTCTCCTAAGAGGTAAAAGGATGTGAGAAGCCAGGAAACTAGGGCCTTGGTTATAACAGAGACACACACACACGCCAGCAAGCATTTGCTTCTCGGTTGGAAGTGACAGGAAGGCCGCCACCTTGAAAATATCCTTCAGGGTCTTACATGATGTTGCCTTGGGTATTCTTTTCTTTTTAATCAAAACCCATGATGAGGCAGAGAAATTCCTTCTTTCTGGGTGTAGGTTGAGATGAGGATGGATAGTCCCGTTAAATTTTGGAAGTTCACGTTCTTTCTTCTGCTTCAGCTGTAACTGATTGCCTTCTTTGCTACTCAATAACATGGCAAATCAGAGGTGATGTAAACAGGGAAAAATGTAGTGCTTTCCTTAATTAAAATGTGGTGGGACCAAATGGGACACAGGAGATGTTCTTGCTGCCAGGTTTGGTGAGTGGGTAAGTTGTCCTGCCCCTGATGTCCTGATGGGGACCCCATGAAACTAGTAGACAGCGTTGTCTTCCATCCCGGCTGGAGACAGAGCAGCCCTGAGGCTGGCGGCAGGGCACCAACCCGCTCTCAAAATGGTTATGAGGAGCTGTATCCACCATTGCCTCACTTCTTGTATCAGAGGAAGAATGGTGGCTCTTTGTGGGAGTACGGCATTTGTGGTTTTGTGGAAATGAGGACCTCAGATTTGAAAGCTTATGTCGTTTACGTGTATTCCTAAATGTGGGTACAAACTGCCCGCAGACCCCAGAAGACCACCAGACATGGATAAACAGAAAATAAATATTTATAGTTTAGGCCTGAAAGTGGGAAAGGCTATTTTGTTTTCCATGGGCCAGGAATCAGCTAAAGAAAGGGGACTTGCAGCCATTCACATTTTTGGATCTTCAATTTCCATTATCAATTAAAAGACAGTAAACTCTTATCCCGAATAGAAGTGCAATTAGATCCAATAATGAAATCATCAAGTACTATTGAGGTGGAACTTGGCAGTAATTAGTTTTTTTTTTTTAAAGATTTTATTTATTTATGTATTTGACAGAGAGAGAGAGAGATCACAAGTAGACAGAGAGGCAGGCAGAGAGAGGGGGAAGCAGGCTCCCCGCCGAGCAGAGAACCCGACGCGGGGCTCGATCCCAGGACCCTGAGATCATGACCCGAGCCGAAGGCAGAGGCCCAACCCACTGAGCCACCCAGGTGCCCCAGTAATTAGTTTTTTGATACATAAATACAATTTCCAAATGCAATTTGTCCCTGAGCCCAGCTGCTGATTCAATTCACTATGTTTGCTATTACCAGGGAATGTGCGGTGAGGTACATTCCAATTCATCAGGGCTGCGTCTCTCCACAGAGAATGAATTGAGTTGCCTGACATCTGAAATTACTAGCTGGACATGGAGAGGACGCGTTATGTGACTCTTCTGGGAACTGGGAGCGGAGGGTGTGCTCCCCCCACCCCAGATCTCATTGGCACGCGAATCACTTGTGCAAGCTGATCCTCTCTGCCCGCCCTGTCCTTTTTCCCTGTCTGTTTCCTTCTTTCCTTCTCTTCCCAACACTGCCCCATCATTCATTTATTTATGTCTTCATCTATTCAATATTTACTGAGGGTCTGCCATACTGTGTAAGGTGCTGGGACATAGCAGTAAAGAAAGTAGATGCATTTCCTGCCCTCTAGGGACTGTTAATTTAGTATTCAACATTAACAAAATACTTGTTCAGTTATAATTGTGGTAGTGCTATGAAGGGTCCCATGAAAGTGGAAAATGAGGTCTCTATCCTAGTCTCAGGGTTCAGGGAAAATTTCCCTGAGAAATGGACATTGCAGCTTTGATCTGAAGTATGAACAGGACTTAGGCAGAGAATTAGAGAAGACCATTCAGGCACAAAAAAATCTAGAAGGAAATTTAGTACAACGAACAGGGAAAATGCCAGCGAGGCAGGAACAAAGGCAGGAAAGGGGGCAGATGGATGAGATGATGCTGTGTGATAGCAAACAGCCAGCTCGCTCAGGGCCTGGTATCCCTTGTTCAAGATTTTACATTAGGAGTTATTTGAAGATTTTAAAAATAAAGAAACAATATGATCCTACTCTTTAGTTGCCAGGCTCCCTTCAAGCTCAGTAATGATGTACCTCTTAATTGGGAAGCTCTATTTGATTGCTCTTCAAGTCAGTTTCTGAGATTCCAGCGGGGAGAAAGGTATAGTAAATGGCAGACCCTGGACTGGTGATTTATGATGTCAGAATTTCAGTGCTCCAGAGCTATGAAGCCTTGGTAATCATAATAAAAAATACTTCAGGCAAAGGTTAAAGATCCATGTTATGGATTCATTATATGAGAAAGATATAGAAAGATTCTATATCAATGGATGTATTTATAAAGTTTTGGCAGAGGTATTTCCCCCTTGTTGCCCTCCTAACCCAAATCCGCCTAAAAAATACTAAGATCATTTTTATTTTTTTCCTTACTCCTTGGGTCATGGAAGGTCATAGGACTGACTTTGGGTTCTTCTACAAAATACCAGAGTAAAGTGTCTCTTGACCCAGTTTTCTAAATGAATGGTGACTGTACTTTCAGTTGTCCCAGCGTGTTGTTTAGGAGAGGGTTGGCTGCTGTGACAAAGAGATCCAGCAGGAGAGCAATTACAAGAACCAGAAAAGTCTGTTTCTCCTTCATACAACAATCCTGATGTGAACAATTCAGGTCAGGGGGAAAGTTCTGCTTCTCTCAATCATTTGGGAGCCCAAGTTCCTTGGCAGTCATTACTGCTTTCTCCCCTGAGACATTGTTTTCAGCCGCATAAATGATGCTAGGTTGTTGCTACATTGGGATTGCAGCGGGTGAGAAGGTAGGATAGAGCCTCCCAGTAGACATTCCCAGATGTCTTAAGTAGCACACATCACTTCTGCTTGCACGGCATTGGTGAAAACTCAGTCTACGGTAAGAACTTTGTCACCCATGGTACATCTAGCTGCAAAGGAGACCGTGAAATAGAATCTGCATGGCTGGCTGCTGTTCCATTACTATGGAAGAATGGAGAGTGGATTTTGATGGATAGCTAAGATCTCCACCATACCCAGTGTGGTAGATTGAGGGCCAAATGGCTCCAATTCTTCACATCTCCCTATATCCATACTCTGTGGGATGAGACATTAAAGCTCCTCTCGTCAAGAGATGGAGTCTGTTTTCCCATCCCTTGAATTTGGACTGGGCTTGTGCTTTGCTTTAGTCAATAGAATATGGTAGAAGTGACAGTTTGTCAGTCCAAGCCTGGGCTTCAAGAGAGCTGTGTGTTCTCCTGGACCTCTGTCTCTACAACCAAAGTCATCCTTGACAAGTTCTGATAGCTGGTTGACTACAAAATGTGTGAGAAATCCAAGCCAAGATCTGCACAACTGGATACCCAGCCCATAGCTATCCATGGATGCCATTAGTGTGTCCAGCTGGGACCAAAAGAGCTCCACAGCTGACCAGTAGACCCTTGAGCAATAATAAATGCTTACTGTTTTTAGCCACTGGGTTTTGGGTAGTTTGTTGTCTCAGCAGGAGATAACTGATACAGTTCTAGATATTTTCTTACTATCATCATGTAGCCTCTGGGATTGATTAGAAAGGAAAGATAAAAGGCATGATACCAATATACAAGGATGTTAAACTGAAAGTTTTGATTGAAGTAATGAGATAAGATAACCTTCTGTCACCAAAATAGATTGTATTATAGACCAAACAGTAAAAGTTCAAGGTAGAGGTCCTAGAAGATTATTTAGAGATCACCAGATTGAGGGCGTAAAAGGATATTGAATAAAGATGGAAACTAGTTTCCAAGGATTGCATTCTTGGAGCATGTTCTCCAAAATAGAGGCTACAGGGGAGTGTCTGCTTCTTCCCTCTGATCTGGTGCAAGAGACTTCAGCTGGACTATTTGGAGACCTTGATATGTGTTCTCTGCAGTTGGAGGGCACAGTGGATTAGTCTGCTTCAGTCTTACCCAGGAAATCCAGAGAACAAGAGGTAAAGTGGTAAGTGCTTTGATAATGTATTTTGGAAACTTGCTGTGTTTTGTGACTGGCTTCTAATCCCAAAGCTTTCAAGGTAAAACCATGTGGGAGCATGTAACCCATGGACTGAATGTGGATCTTGTATGCAAGAGAGGCAGTGTAAGAGTCAACTTAGATCTAGCGAAAGCAGGCTCCCTCAAGGGCAACTCTACCTTGGTGGAAAGGATGCTGGCAGTGGTTGCTGGATTCGTGGGATAGCACAGGGAGTATTTCAGACTGCTGGAATAGAATACATTTGCCCAGGTCGGTGATTCTCAACCAGGGGCGATTTGGCCCTCCAGCAGACATTTAGCAATGTCTAGAGACATCCTTAGTTACAGCTAGTGGGAGAAGCTACTGGCTTCGAGATCGTAGAGGGCAGGGAAGCAGCGAAACATCTTTTGATGCAGGGAAAAGCTTTCCACAGCAAAGAATTACTCAGACCCAAATGTCAGTAGTGCTAAGATTGAAAACTCTGGCTTAGATCGAGGTGATATTGGGGGGTTCTCTGAAGAATGAGCAAAAGCACCTATGCGAGAAAGCCAGGTTTAAACACGTGTCAGGGTCTGAGAGCACAGAGCCATCTAGAACATGCCAGTCACTCGAGAACATTCCTAATCCCCTAACATCTCCAGCTTCCCTGCTTCTACCCTCCAGCTCCCAACCCCCTCAGCACCGCTGCGGGAGACGTCAGAAACCTCGATGGTCATGAAGAGGAAATAGGATAGAAGTTGCAGGTGGAGAAGGTGATAAGAAAGACCACAACCCTCTTTTCACTGAGAGTGGGTAGTTTGCAGCCAGCTCCCACTGAGGAAGGGAGATTTATTGTTACCTTGGTTTTGGAGTTTGGAATATTCCACTTCAGAATTACTGAGTCGAGACCGTGTTTACAGCTTAATGTAGCCCTAGGACTCCCTGGAGCGAGCAGAAATGTCTTGGGATCTACTTGAAATTTTATCCGGAGCTTTCTAAAGGGATATTGGAATGAAAAATTAAAAATAAAGTTGCTGATTGCATTCCCTGGGTCCTGCCTATTTTATATGCCCATTACTTTAGCAGTTACTGAGCAGCCCCTATAAAAGCTGGGAACTGTCATAGATATTCCCTCATTTAACCATCAAGTTTAAGGAGAACAGCTATTATTCTCTGAGTGTTTGAAGTAGCATTATTCGTCCTTTACAGGGAGGAACCTGAAGCTTGGAGAGTTGAAGTAACTTGACCAGATCGCATGTCCAGGAAGGATTGGACGGTGGGACTGGAGGCAGGGAAATGCCAAATGTGGTTTCAGTGATTTCCCTCTTGTAGAAATACATTCACTTCCAGAATCCTGGAATCCCACAAAGTTAGATTCAGGTGTGTAGCAACATCTTACACTTCCATGTTAGCGTGGTCAGCTAAGAGGGCAAGAGAAGAGTTTTTAATGCACTGCACACCCACTGCCTCCAAGAAGTTATTTAGAGCTGATCTTTCCAGTTTGCGTGTGTGGAGAGAAGAGTCCATAGCTGAGTCCAGATCCAAACAGGTCTCTGTGGAGCTGGTTGAATTAGACAGGTGTGTGTCCTTTCTTCTGCAGGCTGACCGAAAGCCTTCTTCATGGCACTTATAAGAGCCTGCATTACAGCCCATGTTACATTGTTTTATAGTAATTACTTTTCATGCCTTTTCTTTTCCTTTTTTTGCCAGTTAGGTAATCACCTTCAATTTGAGGATTTTTGCTTTACTCCTTTTTATATCTGTAGTAGCCCCTAAATATAGTAGATATTTAATAAGTATGGCATAAATAACTAACTGGTCCCTGCCTTCAAGGAGTTTCCAATGTACGGTGGGGAAATGTGAAAAAGAAAGTTGTGGGCACACCTCGCTGGCTCAGTCGGTTAAGTGCCTGCCTCTGCCTCAGGTCGTGATTCCAGCGTCCTGGGATCAAATCCCATGTTGGGTCCCCTGCGCAGCAGGGAGCCTGCTTCTTCCTCTGCTTGTTGCTCTCCCTTCTTGTGCGTGCTCTCTCTCTCTGACAAATAAATAAAATATTTAAAACACAGAAGAAATTTAAAAAAATTGTAATATAGTGTAAATGTTACTCTTTCTGTTTAAAAATACATGTATGTCAGTACGTGAATCAAAAATAATATCAGAAGAACTCTGTACCAAGTGATGAACAGCGGTTACCTTTGTGAGGTCAAATGATGGGGGCTTTACTTTCTGTGTAATATATTTCTAGAAGATTTTATAGTAAGCAGAAGTATTATAGTCATTTGGCATTTTATTTAGTTATTTATTTTATTTGACAGACAGAGATCACAAGTAGGCGAGAGGCAGGCAGAGAGAGAAGGGGAAGCAGGCTCCCTGCTGAGCAGAGAGCCCTATATGGGGCTCGATCCCAGGACCTTGGGATCATGACCTGAGCCGAAGGCAGAGGCTCTAACCCACTGAGCCATCCAGATGCCCCCATTTGGCATTTTAGTGTTCAGTCAGGGAATATAATAAGATACAAATAAGAGAAATGAAATACTATCTATAATGCAATGTTGTGTGTGATTCGTTTTAAAATAAGTCAGCATGCGGCAAAGCATGATAGACATTCAGAAGAAACTTGAGACTGGACTGGGGGCAGTCAGGGAAGCCTCCAGGAAAAGGATTTGAATTTTACTCATTATTCAGGACTTTGAAATAGATTTCCAAAAGGCATCCCAGTCCTGATCTTCCTGTTTGATCTCGGGATCTTGTTGTTGCTTTTAGAAAAGCCAGTGCCATCTGTTTTTGGAAGCTGGTATTCACCCCCGGCTGCTAATTTGGACTTCTAAACCACTTGAAAAATTAATGGCTTTATAAAAGGTCTGCAACTCCCTCTTAAGAGTTTAATATCATATTTATAAACTCCGTCTGTGTTGAGTTCCAGCATATTGCAAATAATTTACAGTGTTGTCCTGCTCAGAGCATAACTAATGTGGATCCACAGCTGTGCAGATAACTTTTCCTATCAGCGGATGATAAACTGTAAGTGGCCCCATTTGGATGCGGGGAAACAGTCCAGATTTTAAAAGCTGCACCGGTGCAACTGGGAGGAAAGTGGTGTAGCAATGGCTTCTCCTACCTGGAAATATCTCGGTCATGGTAAATATAGTCAGCCTCACTGCTAGTAATTATTATACCTGGGAAGAATGGGCTGATCGTGGTGTTTATGGCTCTTTGGTCTGCTTGCAAGAACGCTTTCCTGAACAGTTGCTAAATAGTTTAGAAAGTGGGTCAGCCAGCCCAGGGGCTCTGAGGTCAAAAGGCATTATCTGGAATGGCAGAATGGTAGGGATTAACATTTTGGATCTGGGTTCATTGCTTCATGAAATCGACAACAGGTATGTTTATGCTTTTTACTTGTGCCTCAACATCCCTTTAGCAAATTTTCAGTGCATTTCAGAACCCTGGAAACCAGCTCTGCTCTTCCTGGCAAACTAGGTGTGAGGTTCTTGCCTTCCAGGTCATGGTTCCTGTGTAAGATTTAATCCGCCTGTATCTTGAGACTCCTGCTTACCCAGACTCCATTGACAGCCTGTGGGGTAAAGTACCAAGGGTGTTTGATGCTGAATTTAAGTTGAAACCCAGCTGAAAATTTTACACACTTTTCTGTTAGCTAGGTTGACTCTGTGTCTTCACTATGATTTTTATTCATTTTTGTCAAACATTCATTAGTAAACACTGGCCATGGGCTAAGATTGGTAATTGGTACTAGGGACAAATGTTAAAACATACACACACACACATACACACATACTCCTCAGTAGCTGTCTTTTGTTTATCCTCTTGTCTCAGTCTAGAATTCTCTTTTCCACTTATGAACCTGGTACTTTGGTATCGTTTCCTGGGTAAATTTAAAGTACTTGCTTTTATTTTAAAACTGTGTCCTTTAGAGTCCTAAGTCCTGATGAATTGCCCCAGGAACCACCATGGAAGGCAGGAGAGAGACCCCAGGTAGAGAGAAGATATGGGCTGACCTGTCCCAACCATCAACTAGGGTAGCCACAGTTGCTCCTATTTTATATTTGGAGTCTCTGATAGCTTAGATGATTTGGTGGGTGGGGTGGGTAAGTATTCATTCCCATTCTCTTTCTGCCTCCGGGGGAGGAGAAGACCTACCCACACATTAAGGTTGAGCTTGACTGTATGATTTACTTTGACCAATCAGATGTGAGTACAAGTAACAAGGTGTCGTTTCTGAGCTAAGGTGAGGCACTGCTCTTTCTACTCACCCCACTGGGAGCTTTCAAAGTCAGCCACAGGAAGAATATACCCCAGGCAGCTGCTGCTCTTCTGGCCAGGTCCCCGGAGTGAGACACATGAGGTATAGCCAGATACATGTTAATAATAAATGCTTAATTTCATGACACTGATATGTTTGTGGTTGCTTATAATGCAGTAGTAACTGATACGAATGTCTAGGTGAGATCTCACTTAGAGTGAATGTTTGCCCATTTGTTCATTCATTCATTCAAAAAATATTGAGTGCCCTTATGCATATATCAGGCAGAACACCACTGAAATAGGTGGTTTTTAAAACCTATTAGCTTTGCTCATCATCTTGACTTTTGCTTGTTACATTTGATGTAAAGGCGTTTATATAAGAGATAAAATCAAGACACACCCTCAAAGGAAAAATAGTACTGGAACATCAACTTGAGAAGTGCCAAAGAGTTGACGACAAATTAATGTCCATTTGCAAAAAATAAACAAGCCATATGCAAATACACATACCTCAAAGCACTCTTTTGCAAAAGAGATGCCCCATGATGAGAGGGCTGGCTACCAAGATTTACAGTTCTAGTTCTTGCTCTGGGCATTGTATGCCACAGAAACCCAACAGGAGTCCCTGGCAATCTTAGAGGCCAAGTGGGCAGATATGACAAAGCTAGCTTTCCTCTGACCTGTGTGACTATAGCCTGTCTTTCAGGCCTCAGGAAGATGCCAGGGCTGATCTGAATGTATGTAGAATGAATCTTTTTAATGATCTGTCAAGTTCAGTGGAATTGCCAGACCTGGGCTTTAATAACTTCTTGGTTTTTAGTACCTGAGCCTATAAAGATGATATACAGGCCACAGAGGATATGAGAGTGGCCAGGGTGCAGTGAAAAGGCGGGTGCAGGGGAGTTGGAGCTGCCATTAGAATAGGGGGCATGTGTAAACCTATCCATCTGGCTCTCTGGGGGCGCACCTGTTTTTGCAGCTAGAGGTGGGACAGATAGAGGAGAGGGGAAGCAGCTAGGGACAAAATCGTGAAATAGACAAAGCATGACGGTGGAGCCATCTGGCCCCCTTTTCACAAAGCCTTCCTCAATCCTGCCTTCTCTTGCCCCATACTCACTCCATCCCCATCCTCTTTTCAGTCTACCCTATTTACTTCTCTCAAAGGCATTGCTCTTTAGTTGTTTTTTAAGTCACAGTGTTTTGAGACTCAGTGGTGTTTAGAGTTATAATGATCATCAGTCCATACCCTTCATTTTATAGACGGGCAATCTGAGACCCCAAAATGAACTTACTCCAAGTATATTGCCCAGCTGGTCAGTCACAGACCCACAACTGGGTCTTTTGGCCTCAGACAGTGCTCTGTCCAGTACTGTGGTGGGAATTAATCTCTGCTAAAGGCTTGAGACATTATCATGACCCTGAGACTCTTGAAGAAAAATATAATAGGGACATAAAAGAATGAAGGTATACTCAAGAAATTTTAGGTTTTAAATATAGCAAGTGGGAAGACATTTCTGGACTAAGGAGACTTCCAGTATCGCTCAAGTTAAGCTCTGTCTGCTATCCCTTTTCTGCCTGGCAGGCGAGGTACTTTTAAAATGAGAGACCCTCCAGATTTGCCTGGTGTGAAAGAGGGGGCTGTCTTCTCAGAAGTTCAATATGCACAGACACTTTGAGAGCTCTGAGCCACTGTAAAAGTCCCATACTTGCAAATTCTACCATAGCGAATGTGATTTGGCACTATTTTGAAATATTAAGGGAGAGTTCCCCTTTCATCCCTCATTTCTTATATCCCTAGGTGCCGACCCCCCGCAACCCGCCCCATGCATTCAGATAAGGTATTTTATGTTTACTGCTTTAGTGAAGGACTGACCCAACAAAATGCAGTTAAAACAAAGAATCTAGGTCTTGAGGGGACTAAATAATGAGTGAAGGCAAAACTTAAAGCCACAGCCTGGACAAGACCTCTGTAAGTGGAGAGGAAGAGGGTTGGAGAGAAGAAGAAAATTTAGAAAATGGCATTTTGGGGGTCTCTGCACCTTGTCCACCGTTTTCTGAGTTGTGGGGCAAAAAACCCCCCCAGAAAACCCCTAAAACTTATAGGTAAGTTTAGAGGTCTGTCTGGAGAGAGGAAATCTGGTATTAGATTTGTTAACTAATGTTGTGACAAAGTACCACAAATAATGAGGATGTACCTAGCTCTTGCATCTGTGTGTTGTCTGGGAAGTGGCTGAAATGGTTCTGCTGATCTCAGGGGGGCTTGTTTACTCACATGTTTGGGTGTTGGCTGGGATCAGATGATCTAACCTGGGCTCAGATAATTGGAGAAGCTTGGCTCTGCTCCACATGTTTCTCTTCCTCCTCAGTCTAGTGGTCTATCCTGGGTATATTCCTAGGACTATAGTAGAGGTGTAAGGGAGCAAGTGGAAACATGCAAAGCCTCTGAAAGTCTACCCTTGGACTTGGCACAATGTCCCTTTTATCTCATTTAATTATTTAAGAAAAGTCCTGTGACCAAATCGTCATCAAGGGGCAGAGAAATATAGCTTACCAGAAGAACTGCAAAAGGTATAACTAGAGGGAGTATGAAGAACTAAGCCAAATGTACAATTGGCCATTGTCTTTTCTGAGTAGAGCCCAAAGAGAGGTCAAGACCTCAGCATCTCATAGGAGCAAATAGGTATATTATTTGTCTAGAAGATAGCTGGGCTTTAACTAGTCACACACTTTACTCACATCCCATGAGGATATTTCCTGTGGGCCGTGGCATAGATGTAACACAAAGAGATGGACCTGAAAGGGTGTCAGATGGTTATAACCCAGCAATGACACACTGGTTTAAGGGCTGAGGATCACATGGAATAAGAAACAGTTATAGTGCATGCCTATATGGTGCATGATAACCAAAGACTGGATGTCCTCTTGTTCCAAAACCTTGGCACTATGAAAACTTTCTAGAACCTAGATGTAATCTCTAGAAAAGAAGGTTAGTGTGGAGGAGCAGATCCCAAACTAGTTGGGGTTAAAGTTCTTCTTCTTTTTTTTCCCCCTTAACTTTGAAACTTACTAAAACATCTTACATTTTAAAACTCACTGAATAATTCATTTGAGTATGCCAACAACAAAGAACTCCAAAAAATATAGACCAGCACTATCCAAAGAAATATAATCTAAACCACATGTATAATTTTTAGTTTTCCAATAGTCACATTAAAGAATGTAAAAAGAAACAGGTGAAATGAATTTTAATATATTTTTATTTAACCCAATATATAAAAAATATGAGCTTAAAATTTTACCACTAACTGGAATGGGGCATTGAAATAGAAATTAGGTTCTAAAATCACATTTCTAGCACACCTGACTTTCTGGTTTACAACTGATACCAGCTTTCTCTGCTTATAAAGTTGTTCACAGGTTCTATTTTGGTTCATTCATTGCTTTCTTTGGCCTCTGTATTTCCAACATCAACACTAGTAGTTGGCTTTCTTGCCACCAAACAATACTTTTTCTTTTTTTAACTCCATCAGAGTCACTGAATACAGGAAAGAAATGGTGACCTTGAAATGCAGAGGCTAGATGAGCAATTAAGCTGCTTCACTGAGTGACTTGGTCTAGATACCAGCTTTGTGACTCGTGATTCAAATTCTACCTGAAGGGCCATAAGAGTTATTTCACATTCAGGATCGTCTGTATTGCCTATTAAATCCAGGAATATTCAGAGTCCACCGTGCATTTTTGCTCATTTGAGCCATCCCCCATTCTTCTACACTTCTCCCACCCCTTCATAATGAAGAAAGTCAAGAGTTGGTTGGGAAGATTTCAATGAATATTTAAACATAGCTCCAGTTTTTCCTCCTTAAAGATGCTCTCAGTGCTAACACCAACACAGTTTCAAGTGGTGTTAATATATTCTAGTGATTTGAAAAATGAAAAAAATTTCTTGGACATACTTTACTTTTAACTTTATAAACAAACTATGCTAGAATTTCATTCCTGAGATTACCTCATTGTCCTCATTGTTTTTTTCTCCAGGTATTGGTTTATTTATAGATGACATCACTTACTGTTGTAGGGGGTAGATCTGTTGAATTTTAGAGTTTCTTTGGCCATGGAAAAACTCAGGGTAGATAATGGGCAGATAAAAAGAAAGAACCATCAAACAGATCTTATACACTTTGTCCAAATAGCTTATTTAAATTTTGATAAGACCTTGTGAGGCATTTGGCATTATCACATTGCAAAAATGATTTCTAACCATTCTCATAACCCAGGTGAGGTTTCTTCTTAATACACTCGGCTCTACTAAAACTTTGTGGGAGCCATCTACCTGCAGAGAATATGTGGATGCCTATAGAAGAAATTCTGGTGGAAATGGTCATCCGTCATTCCTGTTGGGTGGTCACCAGGCAAGGGGCTGCTAGAGGATGGAACAAAGTTTCTTCTCTTTAGAGGCTAGCTTTAATGGTAGGACTCAGGTGCATATAATGAGAAACTCTTTGTTGAGTAAGAGTGAGGCAGTTAGCTGGCAAATATGCAGTCCAGCATGGTTCCTGGGCTCTCAGACCATACCCCTTGTTTGTGGGATAGGTAGTGGGAATGCATGAGAGAGGCTTTTTAGAAAATCTCCAGTATCAGATCTGGTCCCAGCAAACCACCCACTGCACCATACCCAACACACACCATCCAAGGTGTTCCCTTTCTTACCTCCCTCCAAGTCCCCACCATCCCCCAACAGGAAACACACATACATTTTCTCCTAATTTCGTGCACAACTGTGAGCATCCCATTGAAATGGGTTGGGTGACCATATCCTGCTGTGCTCCTTTTATGGAAGTAAAATCAAAGCTCACTCAGGTTCATTGTTTACACAAGATCCCACAAGGAGTGAGTGGCAATTGTGGATTAAATTTTGTTTGTTTGTTTGTTTTTTCTGATTCTAGCAGTCCTGATATTTCCACCGTACCAGAGCATGTAGCTTTTAGATCTTGCCCTAACTAATAAACACACACTGTGAACAAAAGGGGAAAAAAAAAGCCATTTAAGTTTAACGCTGAGACTGACAGTTTACATGACATGGACTGTGCTGTGCAGGAGAAAATAAGTGTGCATCCCCTCCTCCTATGTGAATGCTTAGCCCACAGCTCAGGCAGTGGTTGGATTTGAGAGAGTTTGGTAAGGGGTATTAATTAAAATGACCAAAGCAGAAATGGATTCCAGTTCCATTAGAACTTTCCTTCCTTGGGGCACCTGGGTTGGTTTAGTGGGCCTCTGCCTTTGGCTCAGGTCATGATCTCAGGGTCCTGGGATGGAGCCCCAAGTTGGGCTCTCTGCTCAGCAGAGAGCTTGCTCCCTGCTCCCCCGCCCCGCCTGCCTCTCTGCCTACTTGTGGTCTCTCTCTGTCAAATAAAATAAATAAATAAATCTTAAAAAAAAAAAAAAAAAGAACTTTCCTTCCTTGAAGGTATGCAAAGATCAAGTGAAAGGCAGTTGCCAGACTCTATCCTGTTCCCTGAAATCTAAAGGGCCACGAGGGGAGGGACGTTCTTGCAACTGTAGATGCAGCCAAAGAGGGCACTCTGAAACTGCAGCCTGGGATTACAGGTGTCTCTTTCTTTTAAAACAGTTTGTCCACGTGACCACCTCAGGAATTTCAGAAGCTGGTTCCATCCTTTTCTTTCAGCTTGATCTAGATGCCTGTATGGGACTGATTGATTGATTCATTTAATGAACAATAATTAATTAGCTCAGGAAGGAATTTCAGCAGCCAATCTGAGACCCTTCATCTCAGAGCTGGGTTCTTACTAGAGTCAAGCTCAGACTTGATGGATTGATTTATTCATTTATTTATTCACCTGATTTCCAGTTGGCAAATCTGTGTGCTTGGCAGTGTACTAGGTTAATGTTTCCAAATAAGTGTTTCTTGGAAACTGTCTTTCTTTTTAACACAGCACAAAGCTGAACACTATTTATTAGCAGCATGTTAAATGTGTTAGAAAAGTGTATAGCTATCATATCAAACTTGTAATTTCATGATTAGCATTTCTTAGCATGTAGCTAAAACAGAAAGCCAAAGAGGGTAAATTGAAAGAAAAAAAAATTAAGTTAATAATAGTAGGGGTGTCTGCTCACCAAATGTGAGCCTTAGCCATATCTGTATTGTCCACAGCACTTAGCACAGTGCCTGGACAGAGTAGGTGCTCAGTAAACATTTCTTGAATGGATTGAGTTCCTGTGCCTGGCAGACATAGCACTGGGCTGGAGGGTCTCTTTGGTAGACAGGAGTTTTCCCTCTGGCATGCCACTGCTTTCAAAGTTGGAGGTGGAACATTTCCATAAGAAGTATCAGAAATTTAAAGGTGAATAATAGTAACGGAATAGATAATAACAGCCACATATTGAATGTTTCCTGTTTTCTAGGCATGGTTCTAGGTAAGAACACACATCATCTTTCTTTTCTAATCTTCACTAGGACTCTGGGCATAAGTGTCAATACTCCCTTTTTACAGATGAGAAAATACAGGGTTAACAAGATTAAGATCACTTGGCTGCTTGTGTCAGAGCAAGAAAAGGAGTCTTTGTGTACCTGACATCAAAGGCATTTGACACTCTGTTCCTCCGTATGATACTGTCCCTTAGAATTTTTTTTTTTAATATGGCTAATAAAGCCATCCAAATTCTAATTTGTGTATCACTTATCTGATTACCGTTCAGGACTGACTACATCAGAATGGCAGTTCAGAATGGCTGAATTATCTCCCTGCCACAGTTGGGAAGACAAGAAATTGTACCCATGCCACCGCTGAGCATTCCAGTTACATTTTTCATTTCCTTACACACACACACACACACCCCAGCCAGCCAGCTTTGAGCTCTCTTGAAAAATCTTTGAACTGTGGATTTTACATCAAGGTTCTGTCTTATAGCTTTAGGGGGGAGCAATGGGAAGAGGAAGAAGTGAGGGAAATCAGCAGCGATTTGGTGAAATGGCTTCAGGCAGCCATCTCTCTGACCTCAAGACAGGAAAGAGGGGCGCCTGGGTGGCTCAGTGGGTTAAGCCTCTGCCTTCGGCTCCGGTCGTGATCTCAGGGTCCTGGGATGGAGCCCCGCATCAGGCTCTCTGCTCAGCGGGGAGCCTGCTTCCTCCTCTCTCTGCCTGCCTCTGCCTACTTGTGATCTCTCTCTCTTTCTGTCAAATAAATAAATAAAATCTTTAAAGGAAAAAAAAAAGACAGGAAAGAAATGTAATCTAGAACTCTGTCCTCCATTGTAATAACTATACTTGCCTTTCTTTGTTATCCCAAGAGAGGGATAATAATGGCCACTATCTTTCAGTGGGGCGCTACAGGACATCCCACTTGTACTAACCACTTGAAATCATCCCAGGTCTTTTCTTCCAGCCACTGCGTGTCAGCAAGTTCTGTGCAGGCTCAGACCAGGTTAGGTAGGGGCAACTCAAGCGCTCTCACCTTTCACTTCTTGCCGTGGTCCTCTCTGACATCATGACAGTGGCCACCAATCAAAAAAGATGCAGCCGGCAAATGTGGAGTAGTCAGTGCCCTCTGGCAGTTCCCATGAAGAGTGGGAGACAGAAACGAATAAATAAAATGCTCCCTCTCTATTTTTCTGGTGGATGTTTCTGAGATGTACTTTGGTAGGTGTCCAGGAAGGTGCTGGTGGTTCCAGTAACCAGTTGCCCATAGTGGTGGCCAACTCAGTAACACAACCTTATGTTGGTCTTCCTTTTTATTTGACTTCACTTCCCCTATCCATTATCTCTTCCTGTTCCCAGGGGTAATCTTTTCAAGTAAACCATGCACACATAATAAGCATTTGCTTTAGACTTTTAAAGGGGACTATACAGGCAAAGAAAGATTCTAATAGTAATAATAATGAGTAACTCAAATTTGCATAACATTTTACAATATACTAAGCTTTTTACACAATACTCCTTTTATCTGCACAACAACAAAGTTATACATACGTGTATGTAGATACGCAGTATATAGTACTTGGATTATTATTATTTTCATGTCCTAGATGAGACAGCTGAGATTATAGGTGGTAAAGAAGTTTATTCAAGGGTATGAAGAAGGTAATGGAACGAAAATAAGAATATTGGTCGTTGAGCTCTTAGTCCAGTATTCTTTCTACTTTGACCACATTTGTTATTTTTTAAAAAGATTTTATTTATTTATTTGTTAGAGAGAGAGAGAAAGAGCAAGCACAAGCAGGGAGAAGCAGGTAGAGGGAGAAGTAGGCTCCCCACTGAGCAAGGAGCCCGATCCGGACCCAATTCCAGGACCCTGGGATCATGACTTGAGCTGAAGGCAGATGCTTAATTGACTGAGCCACCCTGGGATCATGACTTGAGCTGAAGGCAGATGCTTAATTGACTGAGCCACCCAGGCATTCCTACTCTGGCCACATGTAGAGTCTTGGAACCACTTGCCTAGAATTTTGCCTTTTCTAGACGTCAATAGCCAGTATGTTAAAGTCCATTGTATATATCAATGAAATTATTCAAATAACTCAGTGTGTCCACTTAAATGCAGCTTATATTTCCTGAAACTTTTCTTAAGCAAGTATTTCTTTTACTTTTGTGGGGTGTGATTTGAGGCCAGCCCGCTTCATAAGTAGCTCATCTCCTCAGAAAAATACTAGGAGGAAGGTATGATAGTAAAAATAGCTACCCTTTATTGAGAATAGGCCACTGCCCTAAGTGCTTTTCATGATTATTCTGATTAATCCTTAAAGATCCTGTGAGGCAGGTACCATTAATATCTTTATTTTGAGATACTGAAGCACAGGGACATTAAGTAATTTACCTAGGGTCACACAGCAAGTAATAGATGTAGTTAGCATTTGTATTTAGGCTTCCTCCCTCCAGAGCTTGGACTCTTAAACATTATGCTATACTGTCTGGGAGAAAAAGTATATTTAATATTGCTCATTTTGTCATTTTTATTTTATTTTATTTTCTTAAGATTTTATTTTTTCATTTGACAGAGAGAGACACAGCGAGAGCGGGAGCACAAGCAGGGGGAGTAGGAAAAGGAGAAGCAGGCTTCCTGCTGAGAGGGAGCCTGATGGAGGGTTCCGTTCCAGGACCCTGGGATCATGACCCTAGCGGAAGGCAGCCCCTTAACCAACTGAGCCACTCAGGTGCCCATCATGTTGTCATTTTATATTAAATGGTAACTTTGCTACTCAGATCCCCTGAGTCTGGGAGAGGATGGTGAAAGACTATTTCTTCTGCCAGCATCCACTTTTATTGACTCTGTTTTACAAAATACAGCAAGTCATGACTGTATCAAAGTTACTGCTCTGTGTATAACACTAATTTTCAACAAAGAACCAAAACAGAGGGTTATTTGGGAACTTGATCAAATGTCTAGAGTCTCTTTACAGACAATGGTATACAATTTTATGAGAAAATGTAGGCATCATATTGAAAAATTAGTTTGTCTATTAGAATCTTTGTTAATATGTATTAGAAGTTATTTCTAAAATGTTAATCATTCTTAGGTTTAGAAATTAAACATCAAACTGCTAAGGAACTAAGGTTTAAAAGTTAAATGTAATTTTAGACTACATTTGTAATCCAATTTTGGATTAAAGTTTGGATCATCAGATGGTAATCCAGTACACACAGGATTATAGAAGAGCTCTAGGTACCTTCTAAGTGTTGAAGATAAGTGATTCTCAAACAGTTGTGGGAAGAGATAGGTTGAAATCACGGGGTGGGGGTGGGGTTACTCTTCAAGTTGATTATACCAGTGTATACTTTTTTCAGCCATGTAAGGGGTTTCCATTTTCCTACATCTTCCACCATGGTGGTGTTAACCGAGACTTTGAAATTTTCCAAATCTGACAAATATGAAATGGATTTTATTTCTGTTCTATATGAAATTTCTTAAATGAAGGAGGTTGCTTATGAAGTACCCTTTGATCTTGATAGCCTTATCAGTAAGTCTTTTTTCCCTACATCCTATCCTGTTTGCCATTTAGGCTAAGCCATATGAGTTGATGTCACATGACCGAAGAGAAGTACTGTCTAGAAGAGCAATGTCCTCAAAGTAAGGATAAAGGAAGGTATGATATAGAGGTAATTTCTGCCCAAGAAATAGAAGCCCTTCTAGAGATTAAAAGAGGAGAAAGCAGAGATGACAGACACTCCTGCAGTGTTACCTCCTCAATCATTAATGGCCTGGGGTTACCTGAGATGAGGCTACTTAATATCCAATAAGGGAAAGCAAACAAATTTTTTTCCTGTACATCTGATTAGCTCTATGTAAAAATATTGCCCCGTAACTCCAATGCAAGAATACCTGAGCTCCATCTACCAAAGTTTGGTGCTATCTCAACGAAGCACTTCATCTCTGTCATTTCCTTTAACCACCCAAATGGTCCTTTCAGAAGATGAAGCAATGTGTTTGTTCCCTTTCCATGGGAGGAGTCTGAGAGCGGTGAGATAAAAGGAGCCTGCCCAAGCTGCATGAATATGTGGTGGCATTGCTATGCTAACCCAGAGGAGACTGGCCCCGGATAGGCACACCTGACCACTGAACAATCCATATTCCAACGGGAGCACCCATTGGTAGTGGTCTCATAGGAGAGTCTTGGACGTTAGGAAGATCGGACACCTTTGAATTCTATTCCCAGACATCAGGGCCAGAGTAGCTTTCAACTTTGGACTTCGGGCAAGAAGTCATACCTTTCAAGTGCTGCCATCATGGTTTCCTGGGATGACAGGAGCCAGTTTTGACGGAAGCAGGCCGTGGGCTCTGGAAGCCTTTAGGGATGTGGTAGATTCAATTAGCAGGTGAATGACTTAAAGGATGATAGAACACAGTCATTGAGAACTTGGCTCTGGATCCAGTTGACGAGGTTTTGAGTCCTAATCTCTGTTATTTCTTTTTCTTAAAACCTTAGGTGAGCCACTTATCCTTTCTGAGCTCTTTTGTGAAAAGTGTATGGTTATGTGGATTATAATGATTTGTGGATTAAGTGAGATACTACAAATAAAGCCTTCGTGCACTACCAGATATACAGTAGGTGCTGCATGATGGGAGCTAGATGTTAGATGGATGTTAGATGGATGGATATTAGATGTTAGATGGATGGATGGAGCATCAGGGAGGTCTGGTAATATGCAACGGACAGAAAATTGGGGCTGACTTTGACAATATAAAATCACAGGGGGAAAAGTTAAGTAGCCAGTGGATCTAGAACTGTGGATTTTAAAAAAGAGCTCCAAGGGGGAAAAGTTAAGTAGCCAGTGGATCTAGAACTGTGGATTTTAAAAAAGAGCTCCAAGTACATATCCACACCCACACCCGGGCACTTAGTAGTGCTATTATCCTACCCATGTGGCTTACAATGGAAGGCAGCTGGCTCAGGCAGCTTCTTCAACTTCATTTCTGAGAGAATATCCCTGAGGAGGCCTGTTTCCACGGGCCTCTCATGTGGGATTCAGAAAAAATTTCAGGCGAGACCAGTTTTGCTGTTCTGAAAGTTTGCTGTTTTGTGGTGACAAATTCTCAAGGTTTCTAGGGGCATTTTCCAGAAAATAATAGGTAGAAGGAAACCAGGACTCCAATTGGATAAAGTCTTTTGAGTTTCTCAGGGGTGGAGAAGGGTATGATTTTTGAGTGAGGAAAGAATATGATAGTCTGTAATAGCAAACTAATCTTTAAGTGGATGACACACCTGGCTTGCTGTCCCTGGGACATGTTGCTTGATTCATTTCCTCACCATTAGGTTGGGTAAGCGCTGAGTCCACTGAGGTGAGTGCTGGGGTGATTGTGTGTGAGAGCCTTTCTGGAGGACCACCCTCTATCTCTTGGCCTCATTATTCCTGGGGTCTAACCACGGAGCTAAACTAATCAGCTGAGTTAACTGATCATGGTATGTATTGTATTGCCCTGGGGTTCTGTGTTGGTATTCCCATAAAATGCCAGTTTCTCTCTTCAGGCCCTAAAAATGAAACTCTAATGCCTCAGAAGGAGCAGCAGAGGAGAGAAAACGGACAGAAGAGCACAAGGTAGAGAGAACTGCTATCGAGAGGAGAGGACTGTTGTCATTCTGTCTTTCCTGAGCATAGAGCTGCTCTGATTAACTCTGAGAGAGCAGGTGACACCTGGTGCGGATGAGGGAGGTGCTGTGGGGCAGCCTCCCCAAAGGTCAGTTACTCTTGGTCCCTGTGTCTCTGGGAGCCTGATACGGATGACACAGCTCCTTTGCTGTTTCCCCCTTCCCATCAAACTGCTTTTATCCAAGAACCATTAGCCTTATGCCCTTTCTCTCCAGGTGGGGCCAGGACCACAGTGGGCTGGAGTTCGCAGGTGCCCTTGGAAGTGGTGGCTTTGGTGTTAATTGCCTCTGGAGTATAAGGACCAGAGAGAGGGGAGCAAAGCCCTAACCGCTGTCATAGGTGAGGGGAAAGGGGTATGGGGCCCTTTTTTTTAAGGACCGAAAGAGTAAGGGTTTTACTTGTTCCTTCAGCTGTCCATTTTTTTTTCTTTATCTGCTTATTAATCTGGAGACCAGAAATGACCAATCCAGAGCTTCTGGCTGAACTGAATTTTGTTCCCAGAATTGAGCCTTCATCCTACATGTTCCTATGTTCTCTTTCTCTTCCCTAAGCTGATCTTCTTGGGTAGTAGCTATAGTCAGTACTTTCCCCCAAACTTATGTCTCCCCTTCTCCCCACTGAGGATCACTTCTAAACCAGAGTAAATCCTCTTTTGTCCCAGGACTCTGCTAACTGGTACCCCCGTTGCAGGCATCAGCTCATTGTTGCCCTGGTCCTCTGATACTGCACATTAAACCCCACATTCTCTATGGATCCAGAGTAATTTGCTCTTTAAAGAAACAGAAACCATGTCCTGTACTTCCATGTGGCGAAGGCTTATGCTGGCCTCTGATGGTTCTTTTTTAATTGGAACTTATAAGACACATAAATTGCTTTAACAGAGGGTTTTGTAGAATGCCACTACTGTCAAACTCAATTTCATCTCCTTGAGGGAATCTACAGATGAGGATTTAAGTAAAGATGAAAGCAATTTGGTCATTTCAGATTAATTCCTAAAGGTAATCCTGGGTCTTCTCATAGTTCCTGCAGCTGTTGCCCTTGAATCTAAAGAGTGAGGAAATTACTCCTAGTGTGAGAGAGACTGATGTGAGACAGATGCAAAGTGCCTCAGGGTTGTTTTTTTTTTAATTTTATTACATTTTAATTTAATTCCAGTGTAGTTAACATACAATTCAGCAATTGTAGGTATTACCCTGTGCTCATCATGGTAAGTTTGTTCTTAGTCCCCTTCACCCATTTCCCCATTCTCCCCACCCACCTCCCCTCTGTTGACCATTAGTTTATTCTCTGTATTTAAGAATCTGTTTCTTGCTTTGTGCCTCATGTTTTTTTCTCTTTGATCATTTGTTTCATTTCTTAAATTCTACATATGAGCAAAATCATATGGTGTTTGTCTTTCCCTGACAGACTTCACTTAAAATAATACTCTGTAGCTCATGTTGTTGCAAATGGCAAGATTTCATTCTTTTTATGGCTGAATAATATTCCATTGTTGTGTATATTATACATATATACACACATATATACATATACATACAATATATGCATAATCCATTGTGTGTATATATATACACACACACACACACACACACACACACACACATACCACTTCTTTATCCATTCATCTATCTATGGACACTTGGTCTATTTCCATAATTTAGATATAATAAATACATTGCAATAAAACATAGGTGTGCATATATCCTTTTGAATTAGTGTTTTTGTATTTTTTAATTTTAATTTTTATTATTTTTTAAAGATTTTATTTTTTTATTTGACAGAGACAGAGAGAGCACAGAAGTAGGAAGAGCAGCAGGCAGAGGGAGAGGGAGAAGCAGACCCTCTGCCGAGCAGGGAGCCTGATGCGGGGCTCAATCCCAGGACCCTGGGATCATGACCTGAGCTGAAGGCAGACGCGTAACCACTGACCCACCCAGGCACCCCTGTGTTTTTGTATTTTGGGGGTAAATACCCAGTAGTGCAATTACTGAATCATAAGGTAGTTCTATTTTACTTTTTGAGGAACCTCCATACTGTTTTCCAGAGTGGCTGCACCATTTTGCATTCCCACCAACAGTGCACAAGTGTTCCTTTTTCTCTACAGCCTCTCCAATACTTGTTGTTTCTTGTGCTGTTGATTTTAGCCATTCTGACAGGTTTGAGGTGATACCTCATTGTAGTTTTGATTTGTATTTCCCTGATGATGAGTGATGTTGATTATCTTTTCATGTGTCTGTTGGTCATCTGTATTTCTACTTTGGAGAAATGTCTGTTCATGTCTTCTGCCCATTTTTAAGTTAGATTATTTGTTTTTTTTTTTTTGGTGTTGTGTAAGTTCTTTGTATATTTTGGATACTAATCCTTTATCAGATATGTCATTTGTAAATATCTTCTCCCATTCCATAGATTGCTTTTTACTTTTGTTGAGTGTTTCCTTCACTGTGCAGAAGCTTTCTGATATAGCCCCAATAGTTTATTTTTGTTTTTGTTTCCCTTGCCTCAAGAGATATCTAGAAAGAAGTTACTATAGCTCATGTCAAAGAAGTTACTGCCTGTGTTCTCTTCTAGGATTTCTGTGGTTTCAGGTCTCACATTTAGATCTTTAATCCATTTTGAATTTATTTTTGTGTATGGCGTAAAGAAGTGGCACAATTTCATTCTTTTGCATGTTGCTGTCCAGTTCTCTCAACACCATTTGTTGAAGAGGATGTCTTTTTCCCATCAGATGTTCTTTCCTGCTTTGTCGAAGATGAATTGATCATTAAGTTGTGGGTTCATTTCTGGGTTTTCTCTTCTCTTCTATTGATCAATGTATCTATTTTGTGCCAGTATCATTCTGTTTTGATCAGCCTTGTAATGTAATTTGAAATCTGAAATTGTCATACCCCAGTTTTGCTTTTATTTTTCTAAATTGTTTGGACTATTAGGGTCTTTTGTGATTCCCTACACAATTTCACAAATTGTGAAAAATATTGTTGGTATTTTGATAGGGATTGTATTGACTCTGTAGATTGCTTTGGGTATAATGGACGTTTTAACATAGTTCTTCTAATCCACGAGCATGGAATGTCTTTCCATTTGTTTGTGTCATCTTCAATTTCTTTCATCAGTAAGTTCAGAGTACTGGTCTTTCACCTCCTTGGTTAAGTTTATTCCTAGGTATTTTCTTATTTTTGGTGCAGTTGTAAATGGGATTGCTTTCTTTTTTTTTTTTTTAATTTTATTTATTTATTTGACAGACAGAGATCACAAGTAGGCAGAGAGGCAGGCAGAGAGAGAGGAGGAAGCAGGCTCCCTGCTGAGCAGAGAGCCCAATGCGGGGCTCGATCCCAGGACCCTGGGATCATGACCTGAGCCGAAGGCAGAGGCTTTAACACACTGAGCCACCCAGGCGCCCCTGGGATTGCTTTCTTAATTTGTCTTTCTGTTGCTTTATTATTAGTATGTAGAAATGCTCTTGTACATTGATTTTGTATCCTGTGACCTTACTGAATTCATTTACCACCTCTAGTAGTTTTTTTTTGGTAGAGTTTTTGGGCTTCTATATTTGGTATCACATCACCTGCATCTTTACTTCTTCCTTACCAATTTGGATGCCTTTTACTTCCTTTTGTTGTCCAACCATTATGGCTAGGACTTCTAGTACTATTTTGAATAAAAGTGGAGAGAGTAGACATTCTTGTCTTGTTCCAGGTCTTAGGGAGAAAGCTGTCAGTTTTTCACCATTGAGTGTGTTGTTTGCTGTGGGCCAGTCAGGTCTTTCTCTGGCAATTTCTACAATCCTCTGAAGTATTTTGAATTGGGAGAAGCCACTTTGCTGGAGATGACAGAATTTGGAATTTATCTCTTGGTAAAAGCATAATAGTTGTTCACTGTAGCCATTTAATGATTGTAGGAAAACTGTAAAAATCTGACCCCCTGTGATGATTATGTTATAAGGTGAAGTGCTACACGGAGGCTCAAAGGTGATGCCAGGCTTTGGCATTACTTACCCCACCTTCAGAACTCCCTATATCAAGGGTCAGTCCTTCGCGCAGAAACCCTCTTCCAGACCCAGGGTCATCCAAGTTACATGTTGAAGCTTGTTTTTCAAACAGCTATTCCTGGGATTGGTATTGGTTAGTTTTTGCTGTATAACAAATCACCCCAAGACATAGTGGCTTAAAACAGCAACCATTGATTTGCCTTATCATTCTTTTTGGTTGGAAATGTGGACTGGGTCTAGCCATGTGGCTTTTCTCTTCCCTGCTGGGCTCACTCATTTATCTTAACCAACTTCCAGACTGTTCTGTGGCTGATTAATTAACTTGGTCTCAGTGGGGTTAGGTTATCTCCACACCATGTGGATTGTCATCCTACAGCGGGCTAGCCCAGGCTTGTTCACATGGCCAGTGGGCAAGATTTTGAGACTGTGTGGAAGCTGCAAGGCTTCTTATGGTTTAAGCTCTGGAACTTATATGTAGTTTCTTCTGCCACTTTCTTTTGCTCAAAGCAAGTCATAACGGCATTCCTGATTGGAGGGTGAGGAAATAAATTACACCCTTTGATGGGAGGATCTACAAAGTCACATTGCAAGAAATGTGAATATGGAGAAGGGAATAATTGAGACCATATTTTAGATACAATATTCTGTAGTGTGATGAAGTTTTGTGTTTTACTTGGGATAGATTTTTTGGCCAATGGAGTCTTAGTTTTTGCAAGCCTGAGGAAAACATTAGACTGCATTAAATTTTTTTTTTTAAATCAGTTAATTAACATATAATGTGTTATTAGTTTCAGAGGTAGAGTTTAGTGATTCATCAATTGCATATAATACCCAGTGTTCATTACATCAAGTGCCATCCTTAATACCCATCACCCAGTTACCCCATCTATCCCCCCACCCACACCCCTCCAGCAACTCTCAGTTTAGGCTTAATTTTTTAGGAATTTCAGAATATAAGCCTAAAATTTAGAGATTTCCATGGGATTGACTCAAATGCCCTCTTTATCTCTGATTATCAATGCCTTCCACAACACAAGTATTTCGTGGGACTGTATTCTCAGGGATATTCTCCTTGGTTCTTAGACCATATATACTGTCATCATTTCTGTTGCTAGACCTTTTGTCATTGTAAAACCAATACTACGAATTACCACCAAAGGACAACATCCTCAAATCTTCACTATCTATGTTTTAATTACTCCTGTTTTGATTTATCTGAGGTGATCCAATCAGTTGCTCTGTTGATATTTTCATATTCATTCCATTTGTACCTTTCATGCATGTCGATATTACCCAAGTCATGAAGCTATCTCTGTTGTTGGGAGAGTTTGAATGAGTGAAGTCTGGCTTACACTGCTCTTTTTGGATCAGCTTCATTGCAGGTCTGCTAGGTCTGCTTCATGTGGGAGGTGGTGTAGGAAAGGGCCATGGTCAGGCTGATTGTCCAGAGTCCAATTTTTATATGGAAGATACATTAAAAAATCCCTTTCCCTGGTTATCACATACAACTGAATTCAATGCAAATGTCCAGACAAACCTCAGAGCTTTTTTAGATTACTCACTCTTTTGGACTGTCCCTATCTGTTTCCTTCCTTACGTGAAAAACTGGGAATTGACTGCATAGTACAAGCATGTGGCTTATTTATGGTTTTTGATAGAGCCTCCTACATGCTTCATTGTGCTTTATGAAACTATAATCTATTCAGATTATAAATCTTCTCTTCTGCTTTTTGAAGGCAGCTTCTTGCAGTCCCCAAAATGTAGTAAATATTAAGATGGTAAAGCTTCAAAAGTATACTGTGAAATTTAAAAGTTAATCTTCTACCAATAAGAGCCTACTATGAGACATACTGCATAGGTACTTTAAATACATAAGTATATAATTTTCACTTCTTGCATGTAGGTTTTGTCATCCTTATTTCATATATGAGGAAACTAAGGCTCAGAGAAATTAAGTAACTTACTTAGAAGACCACCAAATCAGTTTGTTGCTAAGCTGGTATGGGACCAAGGTCAGCCTGATTCTAGAACCCGTTCTTTTTATACTACAGTGGGATTCTTCATATGATAATGACCTCTGACTACTGAGGCATTGCTACCATCATTTTGTGGGAATGGTCTTACTTTTTCTTGAAAAAGTTAGGGGAATTGATTCTCTCCCCATCTTTATGACTTCATGGCATAGCTACAAGATAGAAGTAGTTTTTTAAAAACTCACATGAGATTGGAATTGTAGACCTTTCACAAACCTAGGGGAAAGACACTGATATATCTTAAACCTGAATTTCAAGGTGTAGCAATGTACATTACTATAAGGTTTATCATTATCAGTGTTTTTGTAAAAAAACTCTATAGAGTGGTGGCAAGGCTGCTTAGCCTCTTCTCTCTTGACCCAGAATTAGATCTTGATGGTCTTCTAAATCCTTGGTGATGTTCACAAATGAAGGCATTGCACCAGATTCCAATTTCCTCTTCCTAACACCTCTCATCATTATTATTATTATTATTAATTATTGTTGTAAACTGAAGTTAGATTTCATCACAGCTGTTCCTGTAAATCACATCATCAACACTGTGTAGGTAGTTCAGCCTCCTTCTTCGTGGATTACTTCCACTCCAGGGCTGTGTATTCGGCTTCAGTGGTTTGGTTCTAGTGGAAAACCATAGGTTTTCCTTCAAAGCTGTTTGGTTCCAGAACAGCATCTCTTGGGAGTGTTGTGGAACACCATTTCCTAAATACATTCCCAAGTCTGGGAAACGCTCAGAAATTAACAACACACTCTAGTTTATGAAAAGTTCAGAAAAAATACTGCATTTAACATGCCCACTTAACTGTTTAATGCTGGACAGAAATCAAGAGCTCCATTTTGGATCTGTTACGTATAAGTTGTTTATTATATATCTGAGGGTAGATGACCAAGGGAGCAAGTAGATATGAGCCAGGCACTCAGGGGGAGAGATCAGATTTAGAGATAAATGTTAGGGAATTAATCAGCATATGGATATCATCTCTTAAAAAAAAAAACTTACAGGACTCCTGGGTGGCTCAGTGGGTTAAAGCCTTTGTCTTCTGCTCAGGTCACAATCCCAGGGTCCTGGGATCGAGCCCCACATCAGGCTCTCTTCTAGGCATGGAGCCTGCTTCGCTTCCTCTCTCTGCCTGCCTCTCTGCCTACTTGTGGTCTGTCAAATAAATAAATAAAATCTTAAAAAAAAAAACTTACAGTGATAAAATGGGACCTGTCCTCTTAACAAACATTAAGTGTACATTCTTGTTGACTATAGGTGCAATGTTATACAGCAGATTTCTAGATCTTACTCATCTTACTCAACTGAAACTTTATGCCTGTTGATTAATAACTCCCCATTTTCCCTTCCCTCTTCGCCCCTTATAGCCACCATTCCAGCCTTTGTTAGCGTATAGATGTTTTCTAATGCTATGGGATGCTCTCAAGTACAAATAAAGACAAGAGGACTGAGCTTGGCCCTGGAACACCTGTGGGAAACCTATGACTCTACGGGGTAATAAAATCACAATAAATAACATGGAAAGCTTTAGAAGACACACATAAGGAGAATATATTAATTAGTATTTCAAAGCTTGAAAATTGACCTAAATAATGTTAACTTACATAAAACCATACTTAGTATTCAGTGCTTTTAAATGTAATTTGGGACCCACACATGTAAAAATAGTGACAGTTTTGCTGAGAATAATGTCTTGAATTAAAGAGTTCTTATGCTTCTAACAGACCCTCCTCTCAAAAGTCTATGAATAGAATACACAGATTTCTTTTATCTATGGGCACTTCTGTTTGTGCTCTCTATAGAAACTCCTTAATTTTAGGTCTGGATAGGTGGCTTTGGCTGGAGAGGTTGAAGGGAGACAGGAAGGTAGAGGGAAGAAATGAAAATGCAACGTTAAATGAGCAAGGGACACATTCACAGTCACACATACAATTATAGAGGAAGTAGTAGGGAGATAAAATGATTAATACTTGTATCACTGAAGGAAACAGTGTTAAAATAACATCCATTAGGGCCCATACTTAATGGGAGACAATTCAGTTGTAATGGGTCATGTCTTTTGAAGATAGTCCTGTCTTTCCCCTGACGTAGAGAAAGTGTTTTTTTTTTGTGTTTTTTTTTTTTGTTTTTTTTTGGGTGGTCCTATAAAATCTTGGGGGAAAAACCTCACAAAAGATGAGAGTAGGGCTCTTAGTTCTCTTTTCTATTTTTCAAATTCTTTCTCAGATTACTTCTTCCAGGTTTGCCGACTCCTATCCTGCCTGGTCTTTTCTATTAAAAAAAGTTCTCAGACCAATTTATACCAAATACATCATGTGCTTATTTATTCACTGATAGATGATTAGTTTATTCATTCAGCAAAGACTCATTGAACATTTACTGTCTCATAAGTACTGTTCTAGCTTTGGATATACAGGCATAAACAAAATATATAAAAAATTCTTCTTCCATAGAATTTATATTCAAGTGGGAAGGAGAAGGAGGAGTTAGAAAATAAAGAAATAAAAAAATAAGGTACCCATGTCAGATGGTGGTACATGCTACAGAAAAAAATAAAGCAAGAAAGGGGTGGGTGGTAGTGGAGTTGAATTTTTTTTTAACTTTATTTTTTTTCAGCGTTCCAAGATTCATTGTTTATGCGTCACACTCAGTGCTCCATGCAATACGTGCCCTCCTTAATATCCACTACCAGGGAGTTGAATTTTAAGTACGGTCATCAGGGAAGATAGCACTGACGTTCGAACAACGATCGGGAGGTAAAGGAGAGCTGGATACGTAGCTGGGGAAGTGTATTCTATTATCTTTGTTAGAGTACCTGGGAGAGGGAAATGTTCAACTCAAGGAAATGAAAAGTTACTAATGACATTTTAGATGACAAGGAGATGGTTTTGGTGCAAAGACCTTCTTGGAGTCCTACAGATCAGACTGTGTAAATCACTGCCAGCACACCAGTGGGAAAGACCAACCTGGGAGACGGGTTTTGAGCAATTCCATACAGAGGTAAAGTGTCTGGGTGCTTGGGTGGTTCAGTCATTGGGTGGTTCAGTCAGTTCAGTGTCGAACTCTTGATTTCGACTCAGGTCATGATTTCAGGGTCTTGAGATAGCTCCCTGAGTTGGGCTTTGCACTGGGCATGGACCCTGCTTAAGGTTCTCTCTCTTTCTCTCTCTCTCCCTCTGCTCCTCACCTCCCTCCCTTTCTAGAAAAACAGAAAACAAAAAACAAAGGAGAACAAAAACAGAAAACCCGAATGTGAAGGCTCCGCTATCTGGCGGGTGATAGCCACTGAATTGATATATTGTAAAGAAGTTGAAGACTTCCAGGACATGATAGGATCCAGAAGGCATTTGAACATCATTGAGAGAGAAAAACAAACATCACAAGGATTCATTTTAATTTTTTAAATTATTTTTTGCAAAATTATTCTTCTAACTGTTAACTTGGCTTCCATCAGCAATGCCTCTTTGGACCTTTGAATTGGTGTTGGGTCTGCACATTATTTGGTTCTTTGGTCTAATAATGATCCTGGGTCCCTATGAATTAACCTTCATGATAAATTGTTAGAAGTATAACTGAGGAGGTCTCTCTAGGTTAGTGGAAGAAGTCAGAGAGAACCGGTAGTGGCTTCTAATATTTCTCATGTGATATATTGACTACTGAATCTCTAGCCTTTTCTTCATGAACTCGAGGTAATTATGTCTCTGGCACCAAGGTAAGGTATTTAGGGCTGGCAAAATTCTTTGTTCTATGTGGTGCTTATATTTCTTATAGTCTGTTGGTCAACCCTCATCGTCTGAAAGTGTCCTGTCATTCGCTTAGTTAGTGGTCTTTCTTCCGCATGTCTCCAGGATTAGATGTCCCCAGTTGGGATCACCATGTATGCTGTGTAGATTGTGTCAAATACAAGGCACCTCATCAAGGATGCAAATAGGAGCTAAATTTCACCTGTGGTTTCCTTGCCAAGCTGTGTACCTTGTCACGGAGCAGTACCCATTTGGAAAAAGAGGTATCCCTTTCTAAGTTATGAAGAAGCAATCTGTTAGTTAAGCCATGTTTTCTTGTGGCTGCAGTCACCCCAAAGTGGAGCCTTTTTAAATTTACACAGTGGAAATCTGGGGGCAAGCAGTGACCCAGTTCTACTTTTCAATGGCATACCTTCAAATATCCTTTTCCTCCTCTATCTTTTTACATGTACAAGCAGACATACCCATCAGATCTTGGGCATTTATGTGATCACATGCACATACATATTCCTCATCTCTGGTTAAGGAAAACTTCTTTAGTTTCTCAGATTCTGTTTCATCAGAACTGTGGGCTGTAATTATACTGGGAACCAGCCAAGGTTATTTTCCACCTAATCACTTCACAACAAGTGATTATCACTGAAATAAAACCAGGCCTGGTTTATAGTCCCCTTTTAATGTTTGACTAAAATTTAGGAATATGGTGATAAAGAGGGACTTGCCGGGCCATCCTACCTCTAGGAAATGCTTTACCGAATCATTTCAATCAGGGTTAGTTACTTTGTGTAGGATCAGAAAAAAAAGGTTTGGAGTGAGAAATTATGGTTGAGGGTAAAGGCTAAGTTCTGAGTGGGAGACAAGGGGCAGGTTTTGATGGAAACATTTGGACCTGCTCCCAAAACAGTGAGAGTGGGCTGCTCTTTCAGTTTGTGTGAGCCAGGAATTCTATTTAGAGCATTGTTTGGGGCCCAAGAGCAAGAGCTTTGGAGCCAGATTTCTAAGATTTGAATTTAAATTCTACCCCTTATCTGTTGTATAAGTTTGAGTATTTCTTTTAACTGCTTTGTGATTCAGTTTTCTTATCATCACTACCACTATCATCTTCATCTAATTCTCGCCTCCGTTCCGTCAGTGGCTTCCCCCTACAGCTGGATACTCTGCTCCTTTTGTCCGTAGTTCTCTTCTTCCCTGTGTAGTATTGCCTGCCAAGTGATTCTTTTCCTCCCTCTCTGTATTGCCTGCCAAATTATTCCCAAGCACCAGATTGGGCTTTCCTCGGTGTCTGGGTTCCTCCTGCGTAAATATCCTGGATACAGGCTGTTTCAATTCAATTGGATCCAAAATTAACAGACTGTGTTCCCTACAGGAGGAGAGAGTTAGGGGTTTAATGTGTTCAGAAAAATAAACCCATAAATAGGATAAAAAGAAAATACTAGTCTTAATGATCTTTGTGAACTTATTTTGGTTGAGTTTGAAGAAAATATGTAGGCATTATATGCATCATAAAAATGATAGCTATCATTTTTTGAGCATATACTATGCACTAGGTATAAGATTAGATTTTAAAATCTTAGCAATGCAGCTGGACAGATAGGCTGATGAGCAGATATGAGGAAGATGAAATGCATAGTAATGATAACTTTGTAAAGGGTAGTGTTAATTCAAGCTCTTCTGTAACAGTTTTCTTCTATATATTGGTTTGATTGTTTTGCCTGACCTTTGGGTGCTGTATATATGTGTGTGAGGCATAATTTACCATAGATGATAAAGGCAGCTTTTTTCCCAGTAAACATATTATTTTATTACTATGAAAGTAACACATAATCAATATGCAGAATTTTGAAAATAGATAAGTAAATTGGTCATGCTGATATGATAAGTGGCAGAATCAAGGCTCAGTCTTCCTTGGGAATCTCAACCAGTTTTGTATAACACTATTACCCTATGTTGACTGACCACACACAGGGTCAACTTCATTATTATTTAATGTACTGACACATCTCAGCTCAGGTCCATCTGTCTCTAACAGTTTAACAGCATGGGACTTTTCTTGGCCAAATATGTAGTTAGTTTTGGGGATAATAACATCCTCATGATAGCAAATGTAACTGGAAAGGCCAGTGATGCAAATGAACTGGTGTCTGTACATGATAAATTGGCTTCTTTGAAGGAATAGCTAGGGATCCTTAAAGTCATGTCTAGCTTTATGACTGTGCTCTCATATTATATGCGTATTTGTAAATTTTTTGCATACTCTTTGGCCGGGGAGGTCATAGGTCACCTCCCCCTTTCCTTGTAGTTCCCTAAACCTTACCCGAGCTGACGGGGACCGACCCTTCCTTCCTTCCTTCCTTCCTTCCTTCCTTCCTTCCAGGAATTACACTTTTAGATGATACTAGATAAATACATCATCACGTTTAATTTTCTTGGTAAATATTGGTTTACTTTTCCTTTTAGTCATAATTAAATTCAGTATAAGCCCTGTAAAGAATTCTTTTGATTCTTGGTTACTCCTCTTAGTGATGTGTGAGTTTAATCATGTTGTTTAATTTCTTTGAGCCTATGTTTTCTCACTTATAAAATAGAAATAAGTAGAATGTTCCTCAGAGGTTCATTGTAAATACTACATTTTAATGTATCAGTAATGCCTAATACTCAACAAATCCAGGTCCAGAGTCTCATATTCAAAATTTTAAAATGCAAAAGTTGTGAATATTGTTTCCTTGAAACCCTCTTGGTAGCAAAACCTCAACTGTCTGTTCTGATTTTCCTTGGCAGATAAGTTTTACCTGATCATGTGAAGTTTTTTATGGTCTTTATCTGATTCCATGTGAATATTTGTAGGATTTTACTGCATAAATATAAGTGTTTGACTGCTTGTGCTGTTTCAGACCCTTGTAGAGGAATTACACAATATACAATTGACTAACTTTCTAAAATGTGGAAGTTCCTGAATTCTGAAATTCAACATGGCCCCAAGGATTTCTGATAAAAGTTTTTAGACCTATAGTTCTTTCCTGGTTCCAGAGTGAATGGACATGAAAAAAACTTTTTGTTATTGGCTTATTCTAGTTAATATTGCCTGTGGTCATTTTGATAAAATGATCTTTAGGATTTTTTTCTGTTTTTTTTTGAAGGGATATTTTCATATTGTCTGAACTAAGATTTATGATTATGACCTCATAACTACCTTAGAGTTCAGACTTGACAAAGACCCTAAGACTTAGAACCCAGTGGGACTTACAGTAAGATAAAAAACATTCCAAATTCTGCTTTAGTTTGGCTGATCTAAAAGAGATCCTTTCTCATTAGCTCTAGTAGTCACTTAATAAATACCTGTTGAGAAGAGTTGAAATCTCAAGAAATATGCATGAATGTTAATGATTGTATGACAGTAGATGGAAGAATGAAATTTAATAGATTCTTAGCTTCTATGAAGATACTTCAATTGGACATCTTTTCAAGAAAGTACAGTCTATCCAGGACTGTAACATGCTAGGCTCAGCTTTTGGTCTCTTTTCTAGAAAAGTTAAATTTATTATTTAAAAAGGCAAATCAATGACTTTCCTGATTCTTAACTTCTTACACTTAAACATTATCATTCTCACACTTAGCATTGAGTTTCTGTATTTGTTGCTAGGAATTGTGGAGGTCTAAGGAAGTTGTAAATACAGATATACAGCCAAAGGTGGGAGCTAGGCTCTAGGCACTATCCATGGTACTGAAACAGTCTTGTTCTGCTACCAAGAGCAGAAGCCACTTGCTGAACTGTAACAAAACGGAATGATCAATTGCCTGAAGTGCCTGTAGCTCATTTAAAACAAATTCCAGGTTTAATTGAGCCTGTATCAAATAGATCATCCTGTATTGAGAGGATGTTTTTGTAGTTTAAGACTTGCAAGAGAGACTATCAGTAATACTCCATATATGTTGTGAACAGACTGGTATAATTCACAAGCTACTAAAGAGAAATTATTTTGTAGGCTGCCTAGTCACCGAGTAAAAACTAAAGTAATTTATTTAATTATCCTTTGGAGGGATACCTCAATATTATCAAAGCCATCTATGAAAAACCCATCGCAAATATCATTCTCAATGGAGAAAAACTGAAAGCTTTTCCGCTAAGGTCAGGAACACGGCAGGGATGTCCGTTATCACCACTGCTATTCAACATAGTACTAGAAGTCCTCGCCTCAGCAATCAGACAACAAAAAGAAATTAAAGGCATCCAAATCGGCAAAGAAGAAGTCAAACTATCACTCTTCGCAGATGATATGATATTATATGTTGAAAACCCAAAAGACTCCACTCCAAAACTGCTAGAACTTGTACAGGAATTCAGTAATGTGTCAGGATATAAAATCAATGCACAGAAATCAGTCGCATTTCTCTACACCAACAATAAGACAGAAGAAAGAGAAATTAAGGAGTCCATCCCATTTACAATTGCACCCAAAACTATAAGATACCTAGGAATAAACCTAACCAAAGAGACTAAGAATCTATACACAGAAAACTATAAAGTACTCATGAAAGAAATTGAGGAAGACACAAAGAAATGGAAAAATGTTCCATGCTCCTGGATTGGAAGAATAAATATTGTGAAAATGTCTATGCTACCTAAAGCAATCTACACATTTAATGCAATTCCTATCAAAGTACCATCCATTTTTTTCAAAGAAATGGAACAAATAATCCTAAAATTTATATGGAACCAGAAAAGACCGCGAATAGCCAAAGGAATATTGAAAAAGAAAGCCAGAGTTGGTGGCATCACAATTCCGGACTTCAAGCTCTATTACAAAGCTGTCATCATCAAGACAGCATGGTACTGGCACAAAAACAGACACATAGATCAATGGAACAGAATAGAGAGCCCAGAAATAGACCCTCAACTCTATGGTCAACTAATCTTTGACAAAGCAGGAAAGAATGTCCAATGGAAAAAAGACAGCCTCTTCAATAAATGGTGTTGGGAAAATTGGACAGCCACATGCAGAAAAATGAAATTGGATCATTTCCTTACACCACACACGAAAATAGACTCAAAATGGATGAAGGACCTCAATGTGAGAAAGGAATCCATCAACATCCTTGAGGAGAACACAGGCAGCAACCTCTTCGACCTCAGCCGCAGCAACATCTTCCTAGGAACATCGCCAAAGGCAAGGGAAGCAAGGGCAAAAATGAACTATTGGGATTTTATCAAGATCAAAAGCTTTTGCACAGCAAAGGAAACAGTTCACAAAACCAAAAGACAACTGACAGAATGGGAGAAGATATTTGCAAACGACATATCAGATAAAGGCCTAGTGTCCAGAATCTATAAAGAACTTAGCAAACTCAACACCCAAAGAACAAATAATCCCATCAAGAAATGGGCAGAAGACATGAACAGACATTTCTCTCTACATTATTTTTATGAATGCAATAGAAACATTGAAAAACCAAAGGAAAAATAAGAAATTAACTTACATGAAAGTTAGCTTATTAATTTTCCCTTCATGTAGAGATGTATTTTATTGTGTTTAGAACAATGTAATTTCAGAAGCAGTGAAAGTTTCTTAACTCATAAAAGGGAGCAAATGGAAATGGGATCAGAGAAGACATATTCTGAGCCTTTGAAGGGATTTGGTATGTCAAGGTGCTTGATTTTGGTTCTGAGACCACTGTTGGTGCACTTCTGTTCTAAGACAGAGACATGTAAATGGTTAAAAACACCAGAGTGGGTCTTAGTTAAAAATGGGAAGTCGTGGGGTGCCTGGGTGGCTCAGAGGGTTAAAGCCTCTGCCTTCGGCTCAGGTCATGATCCCGGGGTCCTGGGATCGAGCCCCGCATCGGGCTCTCTCCTTGGTGGGGAGCCTGCTTCCTCCTCTCTCTCTCTGCCTGCCTCTCTGTCTACTTGTGATCTCTCCCTGTCGAATAAATAAATAAAATCTTAAAAAAAAATGGGAAGTCGTAGAAGTGTGTTTATTTCCTCTTGTTTATTCACCTTCTCCTCCCCCTCTCCTGTGGAGCACTGTTACCTTCCTTACTTCCCTTCCCTCTCCTTTATCAAACCAGCCCTCCCAGGAATGTTTTGAGTTTGAAAGTTTTCCTTAAATTGTAGAATGAAAGTCCTTTTTATGTTTAATATGATTACAGGAGCTACAGATTAGGAGGTTTTTTGGGCAAGAGGATTATGTTGCTGCTCATGAAATCATCCAGTGGGCCTGCTAAGAGCCTGTTCAGTTATGACCATAGAACTTTTTGAGCTCATCATCTGTAGAAAATTATAGTAATGTTAAGGAGAGTATGTGATGTGATGGACACCGGGTATTATACGCAACTGATGAATTATTGAACATTACATCTGAAACTAATGATGTACTATATGTTGGCTAATTGAATTTAAATAAAAAATAGAATAAAAGCTTTCTCCAAAACAAAAGAGAGAAAAATCTAGTAATGATTGGAATTTTGCCTCCTCTCTTGCCTTCTACCAATCCATTTCACCATGCGTCAGACGGAATTTTTAAAACTACAAATCCTATCTAATTGTCTCACCTATTTAAGGCTGCTCAGTGGGTTTCTTTTTTATTCTCAGGCAAGAGAGAGAAGGTTGCAGCATGACCTTGTAACCTCTCTAATAATATGGCTTATGTGTACTTCTCTCCAATCTCTGCAGTCCAGAAACCCTTGCTTTGTTTTAATCCTTTGAAGATTCCAGGGTGGTAGAGAGTAATTTTATTTACTGCTCTCTTTTTAGTGCCTAACCCAGTGCCATGATGAACAAATATTTCTTAAATGAATAAATGAAAGAGTGGATGAGATGTTGGTGTCATTCTAGTTAGTTTTGGTAAAACTATCCCCATGTATGGTATTGTCCTTCATTCCACAAATATATGTTGAGTACCTACCATGTGCTGGGCATTGTGTAAGGCACTGCTAAATAGTAATTACAATGTGTGATAACTGTTGAGAAGTCAGGATGGCCTCTAAGGGTGGTTATAATTACAGACAGATTTAGAGATCTAAGTTAGCAGAAATGGTGGTATGTAAAACTCTACCTTTTTGCTGCTTTCAGACTACACAGAAGATTTAATCTCCAGGAAGGCAGAAATGCTTTTCAAAACAGAAGCAAAACACAGTGTTTCTTTCCAAGATGAAGAACTTACTGTTAGCCGCTAGTTATGTTTGTTTGTTTGTTTGTTTGTTTTTTGCCACTAGTTATGTTTAAAGAGTGACATGTGAAGAGATATGTGTGTCTTTCCTACTTTGGAGTTCATAAGTGAAGAGACCTGAGGCTACATTGATTCATTTCCTCCCACCTAACTGTTTCATCCTGGGCATAACAGGAATGAGATCGTGGGCTGTTCTGAAAGCCCATTCTAAGTCTGAAGACATTAGATGCTTTATTGTGTCATTTTATAAATGAAGTGCTCAGGTGTTCACAACTTCTCTGGCATGTAGTGGCAGAATCACTATCTTTTCTGGAGGGAGTTGGGTATAGCAGAGAGGTGGTGTGTTACAGAGAAGCTAAATTAGAACTGATATACTTCTACAGAGGGATTCTCATTGAAGAAAATGTAATGTTTCTTTTGGATTCATAGTAGATTTATATCTGTTGCATGATTTGATCTAAATTGGCTTTTGGGGAAAGTTTTGCAACAGATAAATATTTGGAGGAGTGGTATGCATATTTGTGCCATATGATTGGCTGCTTTCTTTTTTTCTAAACGACAACTAATTTGAGTGTGACTGTCTTGAATACTTGGTTATTTTCTGCTAGTGATGGTACTAAATTGGCAGTGTTGGTTATGTACATTTGTTGAGCCAGACATAATTTTATAACACCAATTTAGAAGGAGAATTTTGAAATTTTAGGGATGAAAAGTAGGAATTAGGATATGATTTTTTTCAGAAGGATAATTTGTATAAAAGTAACTTTATGATAAATCATCTCTTTTGTCTGATTATGGGACTACATGCAGTAGTATCTCCTCAAAGAGGCCTTTTTTCTAGTGAGTTTTACAAAAGGAAATTACTGTTCCTCATTTGTAGTAAGGGCTGTCATTGTCTCTTTTTGTCAGTCTCCTTTAATTTCACATTATAGTCACAGTCTTCTGTTTAAATATGATCATATCTCCATTTGGCACAACAACAAACATTATGAGAGTCACAGAAATCATAGGTATGAAAGCCTCTTTGCTCCCCTGTCTTGGTTTGTTTTTCTCAATGAAGATACCTTTGTCATCTGGTTATTTTATCTGTGGTTAAGTGCAAGCTTCAGGACAATAATATTCTCTCTGGATCATGTACAGTCATTTCCCAGTGTAGGATAGTCTAGAAATTTGTTCCATTTTAAAAGAATTTCCAAATGGGGACTTTTTTTTAAAGATTTTTACTTATTTTTTTGACAGAGAAAGAGATGACAAGAGAGGGAATACAAGCAGGGGGAGTGGGAGAAGGAGACGCAGGCTTCCTCCTGAGCAGAGAGTCCGACATGGGCCTCGATCCCAGGACTCTGGGATCATGACCTGAGCCTAAGGCAGATGCTTAATGACTGAGTCACCCAGGTGCCCCCCAAATGGGGACTTTTTATAATTCTGCATAATATACCACCCATCTGGGAAACCTACAATGTAGATGAACAGGTTAAAGTCTCTGGGAAGTGCTCCGGTAAAAAATTGTTTTTTATTTCTTTAACTCGACATTTTTCCAAACCTAGTTGACTTTTGAACCCCTTACTGTAATACCAGTTAGCATCCTGCTGTGGAAAGCAGCTCTTTTGTTTCAGACTGTTGAATATAGGTTCTTCTGACTCTTATAAATCAATTTGGGATTTAATTCTGGGAATGAGGATGTATGTCAGCTTGTTACATCTGTTACTCTGTGGATAACTAACACAATGGTTGGTTTGGTTGGTTTGGATGGTCTGACGGCATTCGTAGATATACTGTTCTTTCTACCTCACTGAGGAGGACAACTTTCTCAAGCAGAAGAGTATAAAAGTAGTTCTCTTTTCCTACTAAAATCCAGACATGAAATTAGGCTCATTTTGGGGGAAACTTTGATTCTGATGTTTGTTCATATGCTTGTTAGGGGTGTGAAAGTTGTGGTACCCTTGCATCATGCAGATCAAGGAATAGTATAATATGACATACATATCATATCATATAGTATATATATAATGGTATCATATGATAGTAGTATAATTATAGTTTAATAATAGTATAATTATCAGAGAATAGTATAAACACAGGGCAGGATGGTCCAATAAAGGTCATAGAATGGGGCTGGTCATGGTGGAGTTGGGGATCCATTATCATATGAACACTAGGGAACTCTTTAAGACTGTCCTGGGTATATTTATATAAATGTTCAGCTTGGCTTAACAATAGGTTGAATGTGTTTGGTGAATTCATATAATGTACTATTCTATTCCAGAAATTTTGTCTTTGTCTTTAGTGTGTATTCCTGGGCAACCTCATCACTGCCTGTTTTTATAACATACTCCTATTTCACTTCTTTTTGTTCCCAACAACCCTTACTCAAGCCCAATGACTACTCCAAGGATGTTTCTATAGTTTAGGGAAGAATGTAGAGTCACAACCAGCTTCTTACCAGAGTCTCCACTTCCTTAGGTTTAAAGTGCTCCCTGTGGAATTAGTGACATGGAAATGATTTGTGCTTGCATAACTGATACAGATAAATCTGGTGCCACACCCTGCCTGGTCTTAGGTGTTGCTTGACCTCTTACCAGAAGAGAAAGTGGTCAGCCCCCATTTCATGCTCCCTGACATGCTTCCTAGAAGGGTCCTTGATACCTGTGTCAGCAAAGCCACAGCTGAACCAGTTGAACAAACTGGTTTGGGCCCCTTGGAGGAAGTAATTTGCACTGTCAGATATGAGAGAGAGTGGCTTTTCTGCAGGAAGGAGCTCGGATGGCATAAGGGAGATAAATGGCCCTGAATGAAAGGGTGAATAAAATCCTCGACAGTTTGAAATTCCTTTGGAGGAAACTGGAAGTTAAGCATTTTCTTTCTTCTCCCTTTATCTCTTGTCTGTCTCATATTTCAGTTTTATTGCCCCTCTTTTGCTGCCTATGGTGCTGAATTATGATGAGCCCCAGACTTAGTTTAACCTTAGCTATTTCCTGACCCATACTTTCTTTTAAGGTAGAAAATGACGCAGATTACTTCTTTCTCTGCAGTCATGACTATTATTAAACCTTTTACAATAGTTATATCTAATTTCTTATTATGCTTCCCCCCCTTACCAACACACTGGGCAGTGTGTCTGGCAGAAAGAACACAGGCACCGTGGCTGGCTAAAATATAACATCAAAGTCTAGAGCTAAGACTCAGCAAGTGTACGTATTTAATCAGAGAAGGACGCTGGAGCAGTTCAGAATACTCCTGGATCGCCTTCTTCTCTGCAGACATTAACCTCAGCTGGACATGGGTTCCAATTCTCACGCTACATTTATTAGTTGTATTGCCTAAAGGCGGTTACTTAGCATTACTTCTGTTTCCTCATCTGTCAGCTGAAGGACTAGCAATAACTGTGTTATAGGATAATTGTGAGTGTAATGTGAGATTACATAAAAAGTTTAACACAGAGCCTGGCGCAGATGCTCAGTTAATGCTAGTTTCCTTTCCTTATTTGAACAGCAGTGGGTGCTGTCTTAATGCTAAAGAGGGACATTGATAATTCTTTTCTTTTCTTGTATTTAGTCAATTATTTTATTGATTTTATTATTTAATTTAATTTATTTGTTTTATCATGTTCGGTTAGCAACCATATAGCACATCATTCGTTGCTGATGTAGTGTTCAGTGATTCATTAGTTGCATATAATACCCAGTGCTCATCATGACACGTGCCCTCCTTAATACCCATTGCTCAGCTACCCGATCCCCACACCTGCCTCCCCTCTGAAACCCTCAGTTTTTTTTCCTGGAGTCCAGAGTCTTTCATGGTTTGTCTCCCTCTCTGATTTCTTCCCCTTCAGTTTTCCCTCCCTTCCCATATGGTCTTCCAGGCAATTCCTTATGTTCCAATTATGAGTGAAACCATATGATGATAGTTGTCTTTCTCGGCTTGACTTATTTGACTCAGCATAATCCCCTCCAGTTCCATCCATGTCAGTGCAAATGGTGGGTAGTCATCCTCTCTGACTGGCTGAGTACTATTCCATTTTATTTATGGACCACATCTTCTTTATCCATTCATCTGTTGAAGGGCATCTCAGCTCCTACAGTTTGGCTATTGTGGGCATTGCTGCTATGAATATTGGTGTGCATATGACCCTTCTTTTCACTACATCTGTATCTTTGGGGTAAATACTTAGTAGTGCAATTGCTGGGTCATAGAGTGGCTCTATATTTAACATATGTAATTCTTGATGACAAGGTTAGAAGCCCAAGTTCTTTTCCTCTATTACTTCTTCCTGATATTGTTTCAAGTGACAGCAGCTCTAAGACTTGATATTTGGGTTTTCTAAAGAAAGCATGCAGGGCACCTGGGTGGCTCAGTCAGTTAAGCAGCTGCTTTCAGCTCAGGTCATGATCCTACGGTCCTGGGATCAAGTCCAACGTTGGGTTCCCTGCTCAGCGTGGTGCCTGTTTCTCCCTCTCCCGCTCCCCCGCTTGTGCACGTGTACTCTTTTTCTCTCTGTCAAATAAATAAATAAATAAATAAAATCTTTAAAGAAAGTATGTAGTAGTGGAGCTAAATATTTTATTTGGGAAAAAGATCTAGATTATCTGAGTGAGGGACAATATAGGAACTAGCAGGACATTCAGACAATGGTGGCAGATACAGGCTGAATGATCCATGAACGCATAGGCTAAAAAATGTAAATCCATCTGAGATGGTGATGATCAGTCCTTGGTGGTGGTATTGGTGGTAGTTCTAAGAGGTAGCCATTCTAGTGACTGAGAGAGTCGAGGTGGGGCTTGTACTTTGAACTTGGCCTTGTTATCAAGAGCTAAATCAGATTCTGGCTCTACAAAACAGGCTAATTTCTGGATGAGCTCAAGTAGTTGGGAATATGAGTGCTTGCTTGGGAAGAAGAAGACAAATCAAAGCCTGGGTCTCATAGGCTTGTACAAAAGCGTGTGTATGTGTGTAGTTGGTTGGGAGAGATAGGAGGAAATATGATGGCTATGCCTCAGACTCGCAGGAAATAGTGTGTCATGGTAAAGGCTTCAGCATTGGACATGGATTTTAGGGTAAGCCTGTTTATTGTCTTACATATTGAGAAATATTGAGGCAAGATAGGCTGCAGGCCTACTATGCCAGGGCTCTGGCTCCATTTCTTTGTGATTCTCTTGGTTCTGCCCTTCCCAGGCAGTTGGCTTAACTTCAGGTGGATACAAAGATGGCAGCAGCAGTTCTGGGTCCCATAGCTAGGCATGGGCATCTCCAGAGGAATAAGGGAGACTAGTTTATTTCTGTGTCTCTTCTGTAGGAGTGAACAACCTTTCTGGAAAGCTCCACAGCAAATATCTCCCCATTTGTCATTGGACAGAAAAGGTTTGCATACTTACATGTCCATTTTTAAACCAGTCATGCAAGGGGAATGAAATTATAATGATTAACTCAAACTAAAACAGATTTCTTTGGGAGCTTGAGATTTGCGTCACCCTGAATAATATGAGAGAGGAGAGGATACCTGACCAGAACTGGCTCTCTGTTAGAAAAGAAGGGGTAGACAGCCAACAGCATTTGCTGCAACTCACTAGCAACAGTATTGTGTGCATATGTCACTTGCCCAGGGAATATTAAGTGAAATAATATATGTGCAGCACCCAGCACAGTACCTGTCACTGAATCAACATTTAGTAAAGTGGCAAGGGTACTTGGCAATTGAGCTATCACGTTTATTGGCTGCAAGCCTGATTCGAAGCTCTTACTGCTTTGTGTGACTCCATGTTCTTGAGGAACATTCTGAACTTGTCCTAACTGGCTAAGAAACCAGAATAACATTGAGATTCTAATCTAAGTATTTTAATGCCTCCTTTCTGGAGGGTTGAATCAGAATGGTAATGTCACTGAAGATGGCCTTTGGTCCATTTCTTATGTAGATAGACTGAGTTTCCATTTACAAGTGGGGAAAGGCCTAAACATGGTGTGCCATTGTGGTCGTGTGTGTGTGTGTGTGTGTGTGTGTGTGCACGCGCGCACACATATGTGTGTACATTATGCATAAATATGTGTAGAGTTATTTTGCTTCCAAAGTACTTGGCTGAGTACTTCAGTTATTTTCAAAGTACCAGTAAAGTCTGAGGACTAAAGCAAGATTGAGCAAGGGGGATGTCAGCAGGGCTGCTACACTCCATAGCTCCAGGCTGTGCCATCACAAAAGCTATACTGTGAATGGCAGCCCCCAGGGCTGTGTGGCTCTGTGACAGCCCTACATGCCAGTGACCTTCAGAACAGGTTAGGAACTTTGCACAGATAGCTTGGGAGAACAGGGCACATGGTTTATATGCATTTGATTAGTTCTCTTCGAGTTAATTACTCCTTTATGAAATGTGTGCCAGTGGATTCTTTGCTGCTTCATAACACGCAGGATAATTCACACTTAACCGTTTTATCCAAAGCCATTTTATCAGTACATAATGGGGACTACAATTCTCTGATATTAACTATCTCTGGAAGGAGTTAGCTATTCTTAGAGTTAGAAGTTAATTCTTGTTTTATAAAAAGAAGAAGAAGAAATAGGTTTTTTTTGTTTTATTTTGTTTTGTTTTTAAAGAATAGCTTTGCAAATTTGGAGTGGAGAGTGGTGGCTGAGTCCATCACTTCCGCGTGACTGCCTGGGTTCAAATACCAGCAATTGACTCTCTGTGCAACTTTTGCTGCCTGTGTGTCACTGTCTTCCACTATAAAATGGACATAATCATAATGTTAGTCTCATGGGGTTGTTTGGAAGATTAAATGAATATGTGGAGACCTTAGATCAGGGCCTGCAAGAGTTAGTTGTGAGGATCAAGTGTTAGAAGTCTTGTACAATGTGGGGGGGGGATGCAAAACAGTGCAGCAACTGTGGAAACGGTATGAGGTTCCTCAAAAGATTAAAAATAGAAATACCATTTGATCCACAAGCCTACTTCTGGTATATATCCAAAAGAATTGAAATCAGGATCTCAAAGGATAATAGCCCTCCCATGTTCATTACAGCACAAATAGCTACAATAGCTAAGATGTAGAAACAACCTAAATGTTCATTAACAGACAAATGGACGGTGTGGCGTATGCATACAACGGACTACGTAAGTGAAATAAGCCAGATACAGAAAGACTGGCACTATATGATTCCACTAAAGTGAAGTATCTAAAATTGTAAACTTACAAAGTCAAAGACTAGAACGGCAGTTACCAGGGCGTGAAGGCATTGGGGAGGCATAAACTTTCAGTTAAGGAAGACAATTAAGCTCTGGAGATTTGCTGTACAACATTGTATCTATAGTCAGCAATAACGTAGTATGTACTTAAAATTGTTAAGAGGATAGGTCCCATGTTAAGTGTTGATTTTTTAAAAAAGATTTACTTATTTATTTAAGAGAGTGAGAGAGAGAGAGAGAGCGAGCGAGCATGTATGAGCGGGGGAGGAGCAGAGGGTGAGAGAAAGAATGAGAGAGAGAAAGGGCGAGCTGTGAATTGGCAGAGCTGGGAATCAGTCTCCAACAGACCCCCTACTGAATGCATAGCCTGACGCAGGGCTGGATCCCAGGACCCTGAGATCATGACCTGAGCTGAATTCAGGAGTTGGACGTTTAACTGACCAAGGCACCCAGGCACCACGCCCTGCGCCCCCCACCACGTTAAATGTTCTTAACATACACAGAGGTGCGCACACACACACGCACACACACACATGCTTATCCCAAACCCTGTATGTCAAATACAGTAAGAATGAAGCATCCATTAAATGCACTTACTTTTAAAAAAGGCTATTAGAAAAACCAATGTTAATATCCTCCATCACAGAGGGAAAATAATTTCTATGAAGCATTTTCAAAAATTCTGATTATTTAACTCCAACTCGTTATTATTTTTGTTGTAGCAAATACATACAAATATCCTCTAAATAAAAGAGCTAGCTGTGATCATTATTATTATTATACCTCTTTCACAGGATTTTGGCATTTGTAGATAATTTGATGCAATTCATATTTTAATACCAGTTTATCTCTTATATTGGGCTTCATGCTTTTTTCCTTGGGATTTTCATACCTGTTTTCTTCTTTGTCCTTACAGCAATCTGTCAGCTAGGTAAAACAGAAATAATTATCTCTGCTTACATTAGAGCAATTATTTAACTGCACAGCCCTTTTCTAATGATTTGTCTGCCTTCTCTACCAATAGAAAACTTGCATGAAGGCAGTGTATCGAATAGGAATGCAATTAGCTGTAAGAAATACACAAGTAACAGGAGCTTAAATCATAATGTACATTATTTAATAAAAATTGTGAAGGAATATTCAGTGGCTCATTCATAGTATTAAAGACCCAAGATTTTCCCATTGTCCTAAAAGAATTGGTTCATTTTCTTTCTGTTTGTATCCTCGTGGTCACAGGGTGATTGCGACAGTTTCAGGCACTGTATCCCTAACATCCCAGGCAGGCAGGCAGAGTATGTGGGAAAGAGGTCTCCTTTTATTAGTGAAGAGAATTTATTTCAGTTCACTCCACATTCCTATTTGCTTTACTTACCAGAACTGGACTGCTATAGCCACTCCTGGATGCAAGGGAGGTTGGAAAAGAGAATACCTGGTGGGGTGGCTGGGTGACTCAGCTGGTTAAGTGTCTTGGCTTCCACTCTGGTCATGATCTTGGGTTCCTGGGATCAAGCCCTGTGTTGAGCCCTGAGCCCTGTGTTGAGCCCTGCATTGAACCCTTCGCTGGGTTCTGTGCTTACTGGGGAATCTGTTGCTGCTGCTTCTCCCTCTGCCCCTATGCCGGCTTATGCACACATGCTTTCTCTCTGAAATAAATAAATAAATAAATAAATAAATAAATAAATAAATAAAGTATTTTTAAAAAGAATGTTTGGCAAAGGGAATAATTGTCATGATTTATCTCTTGAAGCTGGGCACAATGAAGCTTGAGCAAAACAGGGTTCCCTTTTCTTCCCTTCCCTTCTCTCCCCCTCTCCCTTCCCCTTCTACTCTTCTCTTCTCCTCCCTCCCCCTCTCTCTTTTCCTTCCTTCTTTCCTTCCTTCCTTCCTTCCTTCCTTCCTTCCTTCCTTCCTTCCTTCCTTCTTTCCTTCCTTCCTTCCTTCCTAAATCGGGGAAAATTGTGGGGGCAGAAGAGCCAATGGCTATAGGAAAGGAAACTAATAGTGTCAGCCATAGGCAAGGATTGTCCCTGATTTCTTTTTTTAAAAATACCTGAGCCTGACACAAAAAACCCCCATAAATATTAGAATAAATGAAACTTTCTTTGACGGATAAATGGAGGCCCTCCGAATAGGAAGCATATGATCTTCCCAAGACCACACAGCTAATTAGAAGAATAAAGGGAACTGTTAACTCACTTGTGCTAATTTCTGGCCTGGAGTTCTTTCTATTAGCAAAGCCACATACTGGTTTTTGTCTTATTACTTATGGAAAAGATAATGCAAGATGTTTTCTTTCTATTTTTTGGGTGTTTGATAGAATGGCTCAACTTCTATAACACATGTGTTTCTCCCGGAACTTAAGTAAGGAGAAGCACATGAATTTTTTTTTTCCCACAAGAGTCAATCAACCGTGGCCTCCTTGAATGACCTACAGTTATGAAGGAAGATGACTGGCATCTAATACACTGTCGTTCAATACACTGACCTGTATTCTTTTGTCTACTTATTAAGATTTTAAACCATGAAGTAAAAAGACTTCAGAACTGAAAGAACTAATGTTGAAAACTACTATGTGCCAGACCATTTTGAATATAACTTATATATTATTCTATTCATTTTGCAGGTGACAAAACTGAGGCTCTAGAACTTATGACTTGCTAATGGGCATAAAACTCTGAAGTGGCAGAGCTGGGAGTCAAACCTGGCAAAGTTAGGCTTCAACACTTGTGCTTTTCCCACTGTCTTACACTCTGATCCTATGCTCGGACACTACAATAATCATATTTTAATGAGCACTCACTATGGACTAAGAAGCCATTAGTAGTTACACCAGTATATAGTGTATGTCTGAACACATTTTTTTTTTGCTTCTAAGTTGCTTGAAAATTAGCATTTTAATATTTTGCATGTAAAAATGCTTTATGTCTTTTATAGACTGAGAAGTTTTATATAACCATACATTATCATTTTTCTTATGTCAAAATTCAGGTTGACTTTCTTGGAATTTCAATGTAGGCCTTTAAAAAACTTTGTATGGTATTTTGAATATTTTTGTATTAACATTAAGAGGTAAAACGTACATTATGAGTTGTTTAAAGATTCCAGCAGCTATCATGCATCATAATGTGTACTGAAGTTAATTCTAAAGCATATCTAGAGCTCATTTTATTTTATGCCATGGCACCTTGTTTATGGTTCAGCATATTTATGGGTTAGAATACATTTAAATATTCTAGTCTTATGTACTTGTTTTTTTTTTCTTTCCTGATAAAATTTTAAAGTGACATTTAATGTTTTAAGAAACATTGTATTTGAGATACAAAGCTGTTTTATTATTTGTTACAAGATAGCTTTATTCATAATCATACTGACCTGGCTTGTGTTAAAAGTTTGTTCTTCTGGTTTTATGATTTTCTGCTTATGGAGGTTTGTAGTTAGAACAAGCCAAGTACTGTATTAAATTTTAAAACTTTAAGTATAGGTCCTTAACACATATAATAATTAGTCCTATGTTATTGCTATTATAGTGGAGTACATCTTCACATATTGCCAAGTGTCCTGTTAGGAAATAATTCTCCATAGTCACTTGTGTTTCTGAAAATTTTATGAGCAAAGTCATTGGCTGTTTTCATCCTGGGTTGTCTTTTCAAGGATGCTTGTATAGCAATCAGTCTTGGAAGATAAAATTTCTGTCAGGAGCAAAGGGCAAATTAGCCCACAGCCATAGAAGAGAGGCATAGTGTCTCGAGTGCAGGCCAAACAATCTTACCACCCATTAAAAATATTAGGGTTCTATAAGCTCAGTGTCACTCTCCTAAATATATTTGTGGGAAATGGGATTTGGGGAACCTGCATAAATGTTGGTGTTCTGCCTGAGGCTCTTACCATGAGTAATAAAGTCTTTTGTTTCTGACCCAGGAGCCTCATGTCTTCTGTTAGCATATATGAAACTGTGACAAGCTACATTGTTAGCTTATATGTAAGATAACATCTCAGACTCTCTGTAGCTTTTGACAGTTTCTCAACTAAACCATTTTGGGCTTCCCACCTAGATTAGCAATTTTAAGACAAACTAATTAATTTTTTTTTTTTTGAGGAGGATTTAAACTTTAGAACAGTCCAGACTAATATAAAAAATCACCAATAAATGTTAAATGTCATCATATTTACATCAGGTTTAAAAGATAAAATAATTGAAACATCACAAATAAAGTTGAATTCTGCTTTGTCCTTTTCTTAGAACATTGCTTCCCCTTTCCTTCTTGGAGGCGATCACTACTTTGATTTTGGTGTGTGTCTTTACACACCATAATTAATACTTTCACTATACATACAAAAAAATTATGTATTCCTAGATTGTGTTTTCAAAAAATTACATAATTTGTTTTATATTGTATGATTTTTTTCAACTATCTTTTCTCAACATTGCTTTAAGATCCACTCTTGTTGATAAATGATGATCTGGTTTATTAATTCTCTTTTGCTTCCTTATATAAATATAACATATTTTATTACTCTAAACCCTACCGATTAGACATTTGGGTTGTTTCCAGTATTTTCATGTTACAAACAATGCTGTGATGAACATCTTTATGTCTTGGCACAATGATAGCAAGTTACTCTGGGATAAGTAATCGAAAGTGGCAGAATTGACACTGTGCCCGTCTGGGGCTTAAGGCAGTAAGGCAAGCTCTACTTTTGTTCTTTGGAGGAAGCTAGCCACTGCGTAAGAGATCCAGCTACTCTGAGACTGCCATGCTGTGAGGAAGTCCAAGCTAGCCGCGTGGCGAGGCCACAAGGAGAGAGTAGGAGAGAGGTGTCCCTCCAGCCTCCTTGCTGTTCTAGCCATCCTAGTTGAAGTGTCAGACATATGAGTGAAAAAGTCACCTTGGACATTTTAGCCATAGCAAATGTCACACGAAGCGCAGGCAAGCTGTCCCCACTGAGGCCCTGCCAAAACTGTAGACTCAAAAGCAAAGAAATAGTTATTATTGGTTTGAGCCTTTATGTTTAGATAATCAAGACCTCCAATTTTTTCTCGTAGGTATTTCTTTTCTTGTATTAATTAGAAAGTATTCTTTATATGTTATCTTTTATATACTGGTGCCTTAGTGAGGACTCTCAACTCATCAAGGTATAAACCTAAATCCTTTTCCGAGTAACTGCCACCATTTATACTATGTGGAAGCCTCCTTTCCCACCAGCACAGTATCTCAGCCTCATCATTACTTTTCAGCCACATTCTGTTTTTAGAACAGACTTGTAGCATTTTCTAAGATTTATCCCTGTGTTTTAAAACCTAAATCTCTTAGTTGGTTAAAAAAATCTTCTAGATTGCTCTTCCGAATAGGTGAGACCTGCAGCGCTAGGACTTTACTGTGTGTGGGAGGGTGTAAGACACATCTCCTCTCACACACCGGGGGGTACTGGGCAGGCAGAAGTGATGAGCCAGGTGGATGCTGCCCTGCTCCACTGCCTCTAAAGTGTTGAGGTTTAGTTCTTTTCTAAGTGATGTTTGATCTTGATGCCTGTGGGCTCCACAGGACAAGATCATGGCTCTGACAGATCAAACAGATGATGATCTCCCTCTCGAGCTGCTTTGGAATGACCTGGGGTGGTGGTTCCTTACATGATTGGTTGCATCTTCCACTGATCCTCAATTGGCACCTTTGCAGAGCATGTCTTTGAGTTGAGTGTCTCTTTGCCTCTTGATATAACTGCCACCAGCGAGACTGTAGCCCCAGATTTGAGTCCTTTGGAAACCTGAACTCAGGGCATGGCTGGGGGAGTCCTAGCCTTCCTCCTTCTTGCCCTGCTGTGGCCCACCTTGCCATTGCTCCCAGTCCTCTCTTCTGCTACACCGTTAGTGCAAGGGAGATTATCAAGGTCAGTGGCAATATGACCAGGAAGCAATATGACCTTCTTGCAGACATTGTCAGACTTAATTTATCACTGTCTTAGTGTTCCCTTAGTTTGGGGGAGAAGAAGCCCTCCTTCCTTTCTCTCAGAGACAGGGGAGAGGTGAGGGAAGAGCTTCTATTCACAAAGACAACTTAAAATTTCCTTCCAACCACATATAAATTAGAAGTTTATGGGTTATAGTAATGTCAGTTCCTTTTTTTTTTTTTTTTAAGATTTCATTTTATTTCCCAGAGAGAGAGAGAGCATGAGCAGAGGGAGCATGGCAGGCAGAGGGAGAAGCAGACTCCCTACTGAGCAGGGAGCCCAATGTGGGACTCGATCCCAGGACACTGGGATCGTCACCCATGCCTAAGGCAGATGTCTAACTAACTGAGCCACCCAGACATTCCAGTAATGTCAGTTCTTTTAAAACTGCACCTCTCAGGAAGATCTGAAGAGAGTGACTAGTTCTGAAAGCTGGAAGTTTCTGATCTTGAATATGTGGTTCTTGGATCAGCTGGACTTTTGTTTCCTTAACAGCATTCTTTTATATAATTAATTCTTTGTGATACGTATTGCAAAGATCTGCTCCCAAACTACTGCTTGGCTTTTAATTTTGCTTATTGTGACTTTGGTCTTGCAAACGTTTTATCTTTGAGGTCAATTGTATGTGTTAGCTAAGAATTCCTTTCACACTCTAAAGTCGTAAAGTCATTCTCTTTATTTTCTCTAGCAGTCATACAGTTCTGATTTTTACATTTAGGTTTCTCACACATGTGAAATGTAAAAAATTTGTGTATGATATGATAAAGAGATACAATTTATTTTATGTGGAAAGCCAATATTTCCAACATAATTTATTGACTAGTCTATCTGTTCCCCAGGAATCAAAAATATTAGTTTTGTCTTTCATCACATTTCCATATGTGCACCACTCTGTTTCTGGCATCCTTATTCTGTTTCCTTAGTATATTGGTCTTCTTTGAAGCAGAAGTATACTGCTTTAAGTACTATGGCTTTATGTGTCTTAATATCTAGTAAAACAAGTCTCCCATCTTTTTCCCAGAATAATTTTGATTATTTGTCCCTTTATGCCTGCATAGGAATTTTAGAATTCACATATCAGTTCCATGAAAAAACTACTGGGAGTTCGATTAGCAATGCACTGGATTTATTTATAGACTAAGTTGGGTATGAACTAACTCATTAATGTAAAAAAGTTAATTAGGTAATTGCCTAGCAATCTAAATGCAGAAAAGTTTCCATTTAGCATATAATTTATCTTTCTTATTTTGCAGTGTTTTTATGTAAAACTTTATCTGTTGTCATGGTCAATACCTAACACAAAGCTTCTCTCAATAAATATTTGTGGAATTAATGACTAGGACCATCTGTAGACATTTGTGCTAGACCTGAGCAGAAGGCGCATGCTTAACTGACTGAGCCACCCAGGTGCCCCTTTTCTGTATAATTGAAACTCTGTATACTTTGATAATACTGTCCTGTTCCCCCCACTCCCACCAGCCCCTGGCAGTCACCATTCTACTCTCTGCTTCTAAGAGCAGCTATTTTAGATTCCTCATATAAGTGATATGATGTAATATTTATTTGTCCTTCTATGTCTGGCTTAGTTCACTGGTATAATGTCCTCTAGGTTCACCCATGTTGTTGCAAATGTCAGAATTTTCTTTCTTTTTTTTTTTTTTTTAAAGCTCAGTAATATCCTATTACATGTCTCTGTGATACTTATTCATCCATCCAGCGATAGGCATTGGTTTGTTTCCACTCTTGCTTGTTGTGAATAATGCTGAACATGGGGGTGCAGATATCTCTTTGAGATCTTGTTTTCATTTCCTTTGGATATGGACCTAGAAGTGATGTTGCTGGATCATATGGTAGTTCCATTTTTTAATTTTTGGAAGAACCTCCATACTCTTTTTCATAGTGGCTGCATCAGTTTACATGCCTGCCAGTAGTATGACAAGTTCCCTTTTCTTCATATCCTCATTAACATTTGTTCTCTTTCACCACTTTGGTTAAATTTATTCCTAAGTATTTTATTCTAGTGATGACATTGTAAATGGGATTGTTTTCTTTCTTTTTTAAAAAAATTTTATTTTATTTTTTCAGTGTTCCAAGATTCATTGTTTATGCACCACACCCAGTGCTCCATGCAATACGTGCCCTCCACAATAACCACCACCATCTGCCACCCCCCTCCCCTCTAAAACCCTCAGTTTGTTTTCTTAATTTCTCCTTCTGATAGTTCATTGTTAGTATATAGAAACACAACTGATTTTTGTATATTGGCCTTTAGCCTGCAGTTTTGCTGAGATCAGGGCTGCCATAACAAAGTACCAAAAACTGAGTGGCTTAGAGTGATAGAAATTTATTGTCTATAAGAACTCCTTTATTTTTTTGACAGGTAGTTAAGATGACTTGAATTCAGTCTAATGGGACCATGTGATAGAGAAATAAAATGAGGCATTTCTTTGTTGATCATGTCCTTTGTTGATCTGATCAGGGAAATCAGTCTTTAAAAATCCCTTAAGTCATTTTCATTTAATTAAGGGATCAAATTAGAGACTGAGGAGGGCATATTTAACCTCAATAGTTCCTATGTTCTGTTACCTGCTTTAATTTGAATTTGGAAGTGACTGGACACAGGCGGTCATTAGATGCGTGACTACACATTCTGATTTTGTGATTTCGTCTTGAAGTCTGATGCTTGAAAATAAATTCACTGTAAGCTTTGAATATGAGATTGTAGTGCATATGTATCCTTCCTTTCTAGTTACCCCTTACCTGAATCCTTTCTTCCTGTGTTTGGGGAATCTTTTCTGTCCGTGCTCTGGATCTTGTTAGGAGGCTGAGCTGGGTCCTACTACAGAAGCTGAAAGTGCCCAGTCCTTACTTTCCTAGCCTTCACTGCTATTCCCAGTAGGGGTCAGAGGACCTCTCTGACTGCAGTGCTGCAGGAAGACTAGAAGCTGCAGTGATAGTGGTGGCGGCCAGTGTTTGCTCAGAGCTGTGCTGATGGTGCAAGGCTGTGTTTGGTGGCAGGATCAATGGTGTTTTCCCCAGACCAACCACGTGGCATCTTTGGTATGCTGCTCCTGGCTGTACAGCTTCAGCAAGGTTTTCATGCACACATTTAAATAAAAATTACAGAAAAATTACAGAAATAATTTTGCAAGTTCACTTACGATAAGTGCTTGGAGGATAAATACAAGATGGGAAGGGAGAATATAAAGGACTGATTGTGAGAGTCTAGAGAGGCCATGGAAAAGTTTGGTAAAAAATAATATTGGCTAACACTACATGTAGGCACTGTATTCCATGGGCTACATATATTCATAAATTTAATTGTCGCCACTACCTATGAAGGAGGTATTTCATGATCTGTACATGAAGAAACTGCAACACGGGTATTGGAAGTAATCTGCTCAAGGGTCTGTGGATGACTAGCAGAGCAAGCAACATTTAAAGCGGTCCTTACCTGGAGTGGATTTTGGTGGTTTTGCTGGCCTCCCATTATTGTCTTATGTCCTGATTTTCTTTGGAGGAATTTGTGCTCCTCATTGGACTCTGCCTTCCCCTAGGAAGGGTTGGACACATGCTGCAGATAAAACAAAACAAAAAAACCCAAACAGCTGAGGATGATCCACCTTCCAGAGGAGTCTGTCAGTCCCTGCCATCTTTAACTCTTAGGCTTCCCGGCCTCTGTTCTTTTCCGGCTGTGTTTTTAAACTATTTTTTTTTTTTTTTTGTAGTCTTTGTGTGAGCTACTGCCTGTCTTCCCAATACATTCATTTCCTGCTTAAGTTTCTGCTGGCTTCTAATGATAGAGAACAAACTGAGGGTTGCTGGCAGGTAATGGGTGGGGGATGGGCCAAATGGGTGATGGAGATTCAGGAGGGCACTTGTTACAATGAATACTGGGTGTTATATATAAGTATGAATCGCTAAATGCTACTCCCGAAGCCAGTGTTACACTAGATGTTAACTAATTAGAATTAAATAAAATTTTGAAAAAAAAATGTTTCTGCTGCTTACACCTAAAGCACTCTTGGAACAGAAGGAATTAGCCAGGTGAGGATAGGAGAAGGCACGCAATTGCAAGGCAGATTGAAGAGTGTGTAGCCGAGATGATGAGCCACGTATAAACTTTCTGAGGAGCTGCGAGGAGGCCATGTGGGTGGAACTGAGTGAGGTGGAGGGTGGCATGAAATGAAGTTCAAAAGGGTCACGGGAGCTGGATGTATCTGAGCACAGAGCCTGGCATGGGGCCCCGTCTCACCACCCTGAGATCATGACGTGAGCCAAAGTCAAGAATCAGCCACTTAACCAGCTGAGCTACCTAGGCACCCCTGAGGCTTTACCTTAAGGGCAATACTTTATTGTTCGTTCCTTTGTTTGTTTTTAAGCAAGATAGTTATAACTAATGTATTTTGCCAGCTGGACTCAGTGGGGTACAAGTAGAAAGCAACTGTATTCTTTTTTACCACTTTCTGTTGAACTTGCTCCATGGAGTCATTTTCCCCTGGATTCTGGATGAACTCTTGGCTAAGGAGCATTCCTTCTCTGGTCCCTCTAAGATACGAATAAATGATCCCTTTAAGTTGTGAAGTGTCTAGTTGAGTCTAATATCAAACTCCACATTTTCATCGCATTATAAAGTTCTCTCTTAGCCAAGGCCTAAAGCAGGCTTTGAACCTGCTTCTGGAAAGATGTGATCATCTGCTTGCCCACGTTGCTTTTCTCCCCCTTCTTGCCTACTGATTGGGCTACCTCTGGCTCCTGCAGGATTGGAGCTAGGGGAGGGACAAGGCTCTCCCTTTTCTGAGGGATTTCTTTAATGTTCCTGTAGTTTCCTCATTGTCCATAGTGCTTTTCTTGCTAGGCACTAATGATCTACCTCATCCCTACTTCCATTCCCTAACCTCTGCCAGTTCACAGTTAGCCTCTCTCTGCTGGGCTCACCCCGTACCCCAAGTGGTCATTATGGAGAAACATGTTGCAAGGCGACTCAGGGTTGCGCAGCCTGTAGGATTCAGGCTCACTGTCTTACCAAATGAGAGAACAGTTGTTTGCCAAAAGCCTCACCTACTCTTCAGTCTACTTTTACGCTGGCCAGATTCTGGTTTTCAGATTTGTTCAGGAATGCTTCAGTTAACTGCCTTTGTGTTCTCCCAGATTCCAGGGGGCCAGTACCAAGCTCTTTAAATGTTTCTTCTGAAGCTACCTCACATGTGGAAATACCCCAGGATCCATCAAGCTTTCCTTATTAATCCTTGATTGGCTGATGGAGCCTATTGGGCTGGGATTTGTAAACCTCACTCTGGACGATCCTCTTTGCAAACCTAGGACTTGTTCTATAATGTGGGTGTAATTGGTGTCTATTGTTCGAACTCTGGAGCTTCAGTCTGACCTGAGACAATAGGAAAGTATCATTTTAATATTCTCTTGCAAAGAGATATGATCAGATGCCCGGTATTTGCGTAATTTTAATGAATACATGCTCCGGTCACATTACTTCCCCAGCGCCAATATAAAACAAACAAAACACCAAATATTCTTATATAAAAAATAAGAATATTTTGTAAATCTGACCAGATTTGGGTTTCTTTGATCTAGACAGTATTAAATTAGTCAAACATCTCTGTGCTCAGTATTCCACAGGATGTGTGGAACCCTTTCTTTTGGTTAAAAAAAAAAGACAATCAGCTGTCATACACTTGAATGTGGACCAAACATTTAAATATTCAGTAGAAATTTGGATGTATTGTATAAAGCGCTCAGCAAAGTGGAAAGCCCTCTGACCACTTTCAAAATAATCCAAGCAAACAGCAATTAGGGATCTATTCTATTTTTTTCCATTTGTTCATAGCTCTCACCAGGACATAACGTGAGCTCCTATGCATATTGGGAGGGAAATAGACAGCACTTTGATTGTTCCTTACTTTGATATGTGACTGTCAGGGTTGCAAATAATGTGCCTGCAAAAGAAAATTGCCTCCTGATGCACCTGAAGATGGAATTTTAAAAAATGTTTCTTCCTCCTTCCTTTTCTCTTTCCATTTACTCAGCATTACGTGACTCTGTTGTTAAGCGCCTGAGGAGAAAAAGGAACTGTTTATGGTGGCTCCAGTGGGATAAGTCTGACCAAGAGGAAGGAGGCAACATAGCAAGGGAAGTGCTTCCAACATTTATTTAGTATATATTTATTAACCACCTATTGGGCACAGAGAACATAAAACATGGTGACTGATTGCTAGAAGCTTTTACTCTAGTTGAGAGGATGGGACGTACATGTACCATAAGTTAAATTCAAGGTTTGTAGTGTTGAAAGCACAGTCCTCCCGTACTGTGAGCCTGAAAAAGGCAAAGCTACAGCCAAGAAAGTGGTAGAAGCCACAGAGGGAGAGGTCTGGGTTAAATGTCAGGTTCTAACAAAGCTGACCAAAGATGGGCTAGACCACATGATGTGAAGGGGAGTTTCTTGTCCTTCACGATATTTCACCCAAACTGAATGAACACTTAGCAGGAGCAATTGTAGAGGGCATTATTGCATCCGAGGAGTGGTTATTCCACATGACCTTTAAAATACTCATATGACTTCATGATGCCTTGATTCTGTGAGTCCTGAAGACTGAGCATGCATGGGCTCATCAATGATTAGGAAAGAATTTATAGGGACAGAAGAAGGGAGGGAGGAGGGAGGTCCAGTCAGAAGAAATACTACGAGATTAATGAAAGGTCTGGAGCTTTTGCTTGTCCATATTTTGCAAGGGGAAACTACATTATCCCTAACCACATTTAAGGGAAGTTTACACAGGAGTTTAAGAAACAATAGCTTAATGTCTCTTTGCTTTGGAAAATTCGGCATAATTGACCTATAAAGTCAAGCTTGAGGGATGAGCTAGGGAGTTTGTCCAGTTCACTTAAAATTTTGCTGAGTGTGTACTACGCTGCAGGCATCAGGCACTGGGAGAGCAGAGATGAAAAGAGACACGGTTTCTTCTCTTGAATTGCTTATTGTTGAATAGGAGCTTTTAAATAGCTCATCCTAAAATACTTCCTAATGAAGACCTACATTTAATTTCTCCAACGTTTTATAGCCACTTTAATAATAGCTGTATTTATAGCTGTAATATATAGCTATATATTATAGCTATACTTTATAAATATATAGCTGTATATTTATAGCTATACTTCAAAGTGCGAGATACGATGTTAGTCTTTTTCTAGTTCTCATGACAACCCTTCAATGTAGATATTATCTTTGTTTTTCAAAGAGAAAATTGGAGATGAGAGAGGCCAAGTATATTGCCCAGCCATTAGTAAATGGCTAATTGAAAACTCAGTCACTAAATTGATTGAGTGTGTACCATGCTCTAGGTGCTGGACACACAACATCTTAGGCAGTCTTTACACCACTGGAGAAGAGATGTCTTACTGTCACCCCAATTTTATGGTCAAGAAAACAAAGACCAATACAATTAAATTGCCCAGAGTCCCATACTCAGTGTTATGGATTGGATGTTTATATTCCTCTCAAATTTATGTGTTGAAATCCTATCCCCTAATGTGATGGTATTAGTAACAGGTGGGGTCTTTGGGACGTGATTAAAGTCATGAGGGCTCCACCCTCATGGGGCTGGTGTCCTTAAAAAAGACACTGCAGAAAGCTCCCTTGCCTTTTCTGCCCTGTGAGGATGCAGCATGAAGGAAGATACCTAATGAACCAGAACCTCACCAGACAGTGGATTCTGATGGGGCCTCCATCTTGGACTTGCCAGCCTCCAGAACTGTGAGAAAGACATTTCAGCTGTTTAGAACACCCCCCCTCCCTCCACCAGTCTGTGGTATTGTTGGAGCAGCCCAAAAGGACTAAAATAGTCTGTCAGTACAGAGCAGAGCCTATATTTGGCCAAGTGTGCTTGGTTCCAAACCCTATGGTCTTTAACCACTGTGCCCCAACCTTTCCTCTCCTCTCTCTGCTACAGAGGCCAAGGTTTTCCCCTGGCTCTGCTTTGCTTCTCCCTTTACCAAAAAACAGAGTGAATGACAAAACCATTTTGAGCATTTTCTTGAAGGGCCAGGAGTGAACTTGACTGGAGGAGAAATTCCCATTAGAATTCTGAGGCTCAGCATACAGCAGTGGCACCAGGGAGGTAAAAATGCCATGCTAATTAGGCAATTACTGAAACTCATGATTAAAACATGAGGTTGCCTTTCTGAGAGAATCCCTGGAATAAGTGGTATTCTTCCTTTTGCCTTGGAGCCTGGTCGATCAACGTCTAAGAAGTTCACCTTCCTCTGCTGGAGAAATGATGTGGGAAGCAAAGACTGTTTTATCCATTATCTCTTGGGATACTGACGACAATCCTTTGGAGATATATGGGGGATATTTGGTTTGGGGTTTTAATGGCCAGTTAATCAGATCCTTCATTGTTTTGAATCCTGTGTGGTGTGTGCAAAATATATACAGAAGTCAGGAATTCCAATTTCAGGTGGATTGCTTGGATTGGATCTCAGGCCTTGGATCTGTGCCCAAATGCCCCTCCTCATTACCCGCCCTCCCCCCAAAAAACCACACTCCTTCTGCAGCTGGACCCTGGGGTCTGCATTTAGGAAGGGCTGGGCTTACAGCCAACTGAGCAGAGAACTGTAGTTGCTTCATACCTATGAATCCAGGGAACCTGGGAGATACATCAGGAGGTGTTTTATTGACAAAGTCACAGGGAGAGCGAGCATGATAGTTTCACTATAGTGCCTGATCTTGTTCTTTGAATCCATTGCCCTTTCCTGATTTGACAGGTAGAGAATTTGAGACTTCAAGAAATTAAAGTTTTGAAAGTCACACAAAGCATGCCAATGGAAGGGGGCTTGGAGCTCAGGGGGGGTCAGACCCTTTCTGTTGCAAATGTGCCCGGTGCCTCACAGAGAGGAAATGTGACTTGTCTAAGGTCTCACTGCCAGAACAAGACACTCAGGTCTTATGACTCCTTCTGGGGCTCTTGCTGGTGCCTCACAGAATTCTCCTTTCTAACACTATGATCTCTGTGCTCTTGACTTGTGACCAGAGTCTTCTGGATTCTGCTCCTGTCCCTGACCGTCTTTTCTCAACTCGGAGAGGAGGATGGTGGGTAATGTCTGCCCCTCAGTGTTCTTGTGAAAACCAAATGAATTTGTGTCTATGCAGATACTTTGTGATTGTAACACACTCAACAGATATTAGAATCTTATTTTGAGGTCATCACTCTCACTTCTGTCCTTTCAGATGGGCCCCTTTGAGCCAGGTGGGACACAGCTGGCTCTGGAGGAAGCTGAGCTACTGGAGGAACAGAGCTGCAGTGTTGTGGTTCTCAGTGCTAGCTGCACATGGAAATCACTTGAAGAGTTAAAAAAAAAAAAAAAACCGATACCTGGGCATTGTCGCCGGAAAAGTTAACTCACAATCAATGAAGGAGAGACTACTCACTGATCTATTTTTAAATAGATCTGATAATGTAGAAAGGTGGACAGCCACAGCCTTAGTGACCTCACACATTCGTTTTGTAGCAGTGACACTCTCTTGGAATGTAGACGGGTGATTGCATTTCCTGGTGGAACATCTCTTAATGTTGGAAACCTAAATCCAAGCCTCATTGGAGTCTTATGTGAGCCTCTTCACATTACTTATGACAGTTCTTTACCTATGCATAGGGCTTGCTCTCTCTTGATGCCGTTTAATTTTTACAACAGCCCTGCGAAGTCAATAACTATTGGCCTCATTTCACGAAATGGGAAGATGGCGTTCCTACCCAACCCTGCGTGGAAGCAGATAGCTGTCTCTGCTGCTCTTTAGAAGAAAGGCTCACATCAAGCGGGTGGGTCAGAATCTTATCTTTATCCCCCACTCTGACAACAGCATCTTCTCATTTGGGAATTCATGGAGAACATCCCTTTTGATCAAGTAAGCTTGTTGTTAGCGCCCAACAAGACCTGTGGTCAACAGTTGTGAAGGTTGTACACTATTCAAGCCTAAGAAATACCAATTGCATTACATTTGTGTGAATGGTACCCCCAGCTCAAGGACAGTGCCCAGGCTTGGTGGCTGCTTGTCCTGAACCCGAATGTACTAAGAGGTGCTGTCTGGATCTGGAGGCTCTCTCTCTGATAAGGTCTAAAAGATGCTGGAACAATCCCCAAATGCTGCCCTTCCACTGTAGGTCAGATGCTAACACAACATAAAATCAGAGTGTGATCTGTTTCTTTAACATTATCTTCTCCAGGCTTTTTCATTTTAAAAGCACGTACCCTTAGGAGCAAGAAACTATTTTAGGCTCTTAAATGGATCTTCTCTTATATGTTTAGGAATTGGTAATTCATACGAATAGGGGTTTATATTTTTTCAAACAGTCTTCACATTGCCTTCTGTGATGTAGGCATTTCTCTTCCCAGTTTACACAGGAGCCAACCAGGGTTCAAAAGAGTCACTGTCTTGACCCGAGTTGAACTCATTGCTTGTTTGTTTCTAGATCTGAGACTTTTCCCGCTGTCTCCTACTGATAAGAATAAGGTTTTATTTTATTGTCCTTGACTACATGCATTCCAGAAACGTGTGCATTCAAGCAAACATTCTGTTGGCGATGGTCCTGAGGCTGCAGTCCTGTCGGTGCTCAGGAGGGCCCTATGGGGTGACTCCTCTAGTTCGGATGTGACATCACTTGAAATAATTTATGCTGTTTCCGAAGTAAGAAACTTTACATGGTGGACAAGTTTCTTTTTTAAAATAGTACGGAGGCTGGGATAATGATATATATTAAAATATCTTAGGTCTCATTGAAAAACTCATGAATAGGAACATGGCTAGACTATTTACTCAATTATCTCCTCTTTGAATATACAATCTGCTCAGAGAAAACCAATATTTTTATTGGTTTTAAGTACACTCTTTTTTAATATATTTTAAATAAATTCTAATACAAAGAATATAGGCAGTAAAGAGTATGGACTTTGGGGTCAGTCCTGAGTTCAGATGGGCTTCTCCTTACTGGTGTCTTTGTGATTTGAAGTAAGTCGTGGGGCATCATATTTATTCTCACTTTTCTCATCTGTAAAATGGGCTAATTAGATTTATCTCACAGGATAATTAAAGCATCGAACACATAGAAATTCCTCAAAAATGTTAATTTATTTACATCATTCTTGCATTAAAACTCTTTAGTTTCATTATTATGAGAGTTAGTTTCATTACTATAATATAATTAGATTGCTGAAAAGAGAAGTCTGGGTAGATGGGCTTTCGCAATGTTCATGTATTCATTAACTAATTCAGTTACAAAGAGTGATCTTTCTAAAACACAGAATTTATTTCTGGCTCTTCTACCTAATGCTCGTCAAAGGCTCCTATGACCTACTAAATAAAGCCCCAATCCATTAGGCTGGTATTCCAGACCTTGCAACTCTCTGCCCTTATCTCCTCCTCCCTTTTCCCCATCTGTGCTCCCCTGAATGACATTCTTCCTTGGATTCAGTGTGCTGTTTGATGCTTCTCTGCTCCCTTAGTCAGCAAGCTCCTTCCCATGACTTTTCACTTGCCAGACTATAATTCTTTCTGTTCTCAATGCTCTCCTCTTCAGAGAAGCTTCTTTTGATCCGTCTCCTTTCCCAAACACAAGTCATCACTGCCTCCTTTATCTTGCCCCTGTCCTTAGCACATCCATTGGCTGAGGCACGTTCTACAACCTCTTCTAGACTGTGAGCTCCTGCAGGGTGGGACCAGCATCTTCAACTTTGGTATCTGGAGCCCGGCACAGTACCTGGCATAGAGCAGCTGTGGACTGACCTTAATTGACTATAACAACGCAATGTGCTTAGCGTTTTCTTAGAGGTATGCATGAAAGGTTCTGGTAGTTCAGGGGAGAAAGGCTCTCAGCTCCTGAGCATACCAACTATGGGGAAGTTCCTTAACTCCTGGGATCTTCAGGTCTTTATCTAGAGAGATGACAAAATAATAAATAGTACCTACTTAATAGGCCTATTGTGCAGATTAAATGTAAATCTTTAATGCATGTGAAGCACTTAGAATAGTGTCTGACATGAAGTATCTAGAAAACTGTTGGCTAGTATAGCTATTATTTTTCATTAAAAATAAAAATTATAAGAGGTGAACTGATTTAAACAAGGTCACAAGGTTAGTAGGTCATCAGATTCCACGTTGGGTACTCTTTCCACTCTATCATAGCTTCCTTCTTGATTCACGTGTCTCTCAGTGACCTACCGCAGGATCCCTAACATTTCCATCCCCCGGGGAAAAGATTTCTTTCCACAAAGGGGTTAAAGCAGCCATGCATCATCACTTGTTAATACAACACAGCTGTGTTGTCGGGTGGGTTGCGTTGTGCTGTCAGATTAGCTGGGTGTTCCTTTGCAGAGCAAGAGCTAGCTGGTCAGTCCTGGCTGCAGTTGAGATAAAAAGAGTAGGTTCAGACCCCTGGGGACCCCACCCAGCAGAGGCTGGCTTGGGTGTAGTCTATGGTGGATGGGAAGGAGGAAGACTTCCCAGTCTTACCTATAAAATTGGGAGAAGAATGGCTGTTTTACAGTCCCGTTGTGAGGATAACATGAGGTAACTATAATAGGCATCATTTATTAACCAAATACCATCTACATGTATTACCTTAGTCCTCCCGATAACAACATGAACTGGTTCTAGGATTATCCCTATTTTACAGAGGAGAAAACTGAGGCCCAGAGAGGTTATTTGTCAGCCAGTTACTAGGTGGCAGACTCAGAATCTGAGCTCTACTTCTGTGCACTGAGATAGTATATGGGAAATGCCTGACCAGAGTGGGATTTATCCCAAACTTTCCCTTTCAAAGAATGGAGTCTTCTTTGTTTTCATAATTTTTTAGCTATTTCCTGAGAAAGAGCATCTGACATTGTATAAGCTTCCAACCTACCTCTGTCTGTGAGCCTCACTGTTGTGAGCGCTTGTAAGAAATGAGCTGCCTTCTCTCCTAGACGGTGGGATCTTGGAAGTGCAAGGAGAAAGAAGATGAGGCAGCAAGGTGAGGCACAGACCGCAGGGGATGGGTGGATAGCAGGGAGGGGGGCATGTTAACCCCCTTCCTGGCTGACCCCCTCCTTAACACAGGATATGGCTCCTACCAAGAGGTTCAGCTAAAGCCCAGAAAGCTTCACTGAGTTTTGCTGACTTCCCGAAGCTTAATTTATAGCCAGCCAGTGAGTGGAGCTAAAGCTTCATGAGATTGCTGCTTGTCCAGCTGACCTGCTGGGGAATTCCTGCCTAAGCCTTTCCCCTCTGCATGTGTCTGCCACACAGTCCCACTGAAGAGCTTATCTCAGCCTGGCAGAGCAGAGGGTCACACTGCCCACCCCTCCCTCAACTTGTTCTTCTTTCTTAGCCATGGCCCTTCACATTCTCGGGGCTAAATCCATGCAGCATCAGCTGGGTGCTTATTAAACTCCCTACACTGGAGAGAAATGGAGCTGAAGAGATCCTTTTTCTTATTCTTGGTGCAAAGAATGAGCATGCACAGGCATTTTAACTCCGTAAGCCAGGCAGTTTGTTTAAACCAAGGGTTGCAAACTCAAATGCTTACAGGACCCGATGGGGAACATTATGGAAAGAGGCAAGCTAGGTGATGACAGTAGGGACTGGTGGGGATTATGGCAGACTGGAAAGCTCTTGTGCTTTCTCAGAAATGGGCAGTGGCTTTCCAGCTCCAGTCTTTGCAGCCTGCAGGGAATGCAAGTTGAGGGTTTCCTGATTCTCTGACATTTCAGGAGACTGTGTAGAGCTGGATTTTGTGTGAACTTTCTTAATTTTTAAAACATTGTCTGGGACAAACAAAATACCTCTATGGGCTTGATTTGTGTGTAGGTTGCTATTTTGAGAATGCTGTTTGAAGTTGTGAGGTGAAGTCTCCACTCAGGCTACTTTTTCTTCCCTTTTCCCTATCACTTGGCCCTATTTGATTTCAGTAGAAGTGGCTGTCAGTCAGGAACCTTGTTGATCTAGGGAAGAAGCTATTTGGGAAAACATGAGCACAACATTTGCTTGTCCTTTCATTTTGTCCATTAACTCATTCACTTATTCAACAACCACCAACTATTTTAGACACCATACTCTGAGGGGACAGGAGTGAACTGGTATAGCTCTCAAGGAGCTTACGGTCTCAGAGGAGAGGTGAGCAAGATGGCTGCTCTTACTGTTTCAGAGTGGTCAAAGCTTTGATGGCTGCCTGAAAGACCCATAGGAACATGAATGAGAGAATTCTTAGCTGCACCAGAGGGAATCAGGAAAGGATTTTTGGAAGATATGGGGGGTGTGAAGGGGAGAGCTGAAGGGGAGGAAGGCAATGGATTTGAATGCTGAGTGAGTGGAGAAAGTAGGAAACAGGGGTTGGGAGGGCCTTCCAAATAGGGGGAACAGGGTGAACTTGGGTTTAATCATGTGGTAGAGCATGTTGTGTTTAAGAAATGTCAAGTCATATGTGTGGGGTGCTGGTCTGGATTAACTGTGGAAGATGTTGGGGGAGTTGTCTGGAGTTATTGGGAATGGCCCTATGAGCTATCCTTACTCTATCTGATAAGCTCTGCAGAGCTTCTGAAGTTGTATAAACCAAGGGAGTCCCATGGTCACATCTGTTTTAGAAAGATCATTCTCCCTCACCATAGAGACTGTGGACTCCAAGAAATAAACTGAGGGTTTTAGATAGGAGGGGCGTGGGGGGATGGGTTAGCCAGGTGTTGGGTATTAAGGAGGTCATGTATTGCTTGAAGTTCTGGGTGTTACACGTAAATAATGAATCTTGGAACACTACGTCAAAAACTAATGACATACTATATGGTGACTACCATAACATAATAAAAAGATGATAATAAAAAAAGGAAAGATCGTCATTATAGGGAAGCATGATTTGGAATGCCAGGCTGTGAGGGGGGAGGTTATAGGGAATCATGGGATAGGGTAGAGAGCAGACATGGAAGAAGGTCAACAAGCTAGGATGGGCTTCTCAATCCTAGGTAGACCACCTATGGCTAAGTAGATCAGAATTTCTGGGTTTGGGGTCCCAGCCTTGGGATTAAAAGCTCTCTGAGTGGTTGGGCATCACTGGCAAGGAGACCATTGCCTGGTGGAGGCAAGTCTCAGAGAGAGGGCAGACATTGCTGGGAAATCCTTGTATCTCAGGGCTGGGGAGACTGTGCCCCTTATCCTGTCCAACAGCTCTGTGTCGCAGATGAGCACCTGAGATCCTGAAGGAATATTTGCTGCTACATCAGATAAGGAATATTCAAAAAATTTTGATTATTACCTTGTGTTGGAAGGAGTCTGGGGTTTGAAGCTAAATGACTCTGGTTTTGAATCCTGCCTGGGTTACTCATTGGCTATATGCTGGACAAGTCGTTTGACCTCTCTCTCGATTGCCTTTCCTCATATTTAAAATGGAATTAATAATACCTGTCCTTGAAAGTTGTGGTGGGGATTAATATTTGTAAAATGTCTAACACTGTGCTAGGTAAATGATCAGTAAATGCTACTACTTTCCTGATGATTATAGTTACAAGGAACCAACTCCATGGTCAGTTGTGGTTTCTGGACTGCTCTATAAAGAAGACTCAGATGATATGATGGTCAGTTGCAGGGGCAAGGGGGAGGTTATGAAAAAGGATTCTTTATTATGAAACCTTTATTATGAGCAGAGAGGAGATGGAAAGAGCAGGTTAGATGAACATCTCCTTCCTAACTGATCCCCTACTCTTAATTTTTTAAAGCATGTACTATTAGGTATTATTCTTTTCTTTAAATGTTATGTTTGTCACCATACAGTACATCATTATTTATTGATGTAGTGTTCCACAATTCATTATTTATGCACCACATCCAGTGCTCCATTCAATACATGCCCTCCTTAATACCCATCACCAGGCTCACCCATTCCCCTACTCTCCTCCCCTCTGAAACCCTCAGAGTCCATAGTCTCTCATGGTTCATCTCTCCTCTGACTTCTATGCTGCTCCTCATGCAGAACTGTTTCTGTTTTTCAAAAAGTAAGTTTAAGACCCACAGAAGTTCCAAAAATGGTAGAGATTTTCTGTGTTAACTGTCACCAAGCTTCACCCAGTAATGACAGTGTCTTACATAACCATAGTTGTGTTATTTTTTTACAGAGCTATACTTCTACTGCTGTTGTTTCCCACTCTTCTCGCTTAATGTAGTAGTCGATATACTTCCCTTTATCATAATTTCATGGTAAATATGCATTCAGTGTCTTGTTATCCCACACTCTGGACAGTTTCCTCACTGTTGGGCATCTGATAGTATTCCAACCAATTGCATAGGTGGTTTCAGCTGTTTTCCTGTAGTCTTGCTATGAGCATCTTTGAGTATAAGGCTTTTGCCATATTCGGGATTATTTCATTAAGATAGATTACCAAAGGTGGAATTGCTGGGTTAGAGAATCTGAATGGGTAAAAGATTTCTGACCTGTTTATGGCATTTGCTGAAAAAGAGCTGCCTGAAATGAGCTGGAGAGGGGGGGTGCTCCAGAAGTTGAGAGTGGGACCCCAAAGATGACCTTGAGTGGAAATGGCTCGGAGAGCCCTGGCAAGTGCCTGGGAGCTGATGCTGAGCATGAGCTAGAGCAGCAGAAGCCTACTGAAACTCAATCACACAGCACCCTGTCTACTTCCAGCTCAGAAGGCCCAGGGCTTCTGAGGGGTGCTTTGCAGTTCCTGACGTGGCTGCCTGCTCAGGACCACTGCTGAGACTTGCCTCTAATCTGCTGTGCCCAAGCTCTGGGCTCTTTTTTCCTTCCCCGTTTCAGGCCATTTCACTGAAATCTGAGTAAATGATTGATCACTTTAAAACAAGGAACAAATGGACTTGCTGGGCAATCAGACCTCCTTCCAGCCAGTGCGCATTTGTGCACCCAGTGGTGGGTGCAATGTCATCAGCATATGATGGTTGGAATTTGCTGTGCTGTGACAGGCAGAACAGCCCCAGTGGTTTGTCCGGGCTGCAGTTAAAGGCCGAACAGGAGCATTCTCAGAGTAGGGATTGGATGTTTAGTCTCTTAGCAAGGGCTAAGAGTTCTCATGCAGCAGGTGGGGCCACAGGGGGCAAGTGCTGAGGTTGGGGAAGGAGAGTACAAAGTGAATTGGTAGCTAATTCCTCAGCATAGGCTAGAACCTAGAACCTCCTTGTTTTCCATACTGAAAGTAATGAGTCTTTCACTGATGAATAGAAATGACCTGTAAATGGTTACCAGCACCATGACATTTGCTCAACACCTACTATGTACCAGGCATTGTGATAGGTGTTTTACACACGTTAGCTCATTTAATTCTACATCACTGTTCCTCTCTGTTTCAGGGATGAACTCCTGAGGGTCAGAGGGCATTAAAGCTAAGAGGTGTTATGGTTTGAATTCAGGTCTCAGTCTTCTTGTTCTTGTTGCCCTAAGTTTGCTATTGCCCATGATAGGCTGATAATTTCATGAGTGCCCTTAAAAAAAATCCAGTGTTGTTTTCCATTAGTAGCTGCTTCTTACCAAAAATCTGTGCTCCTTTCCTTCTTGAGCTCGATGATATTTCCCAGCCTTCCTTGGGGGTAGGTGTGGTCATGTGATTGAATTCTGCTCAGTGGAGGACTAGCAGACATGAGAGGCATCACTTCTGGGTACTCTTCTCCTATGGAACAGAGATTTTCCTTAGGGTCACAGAACCCACATGTATATAGTTTCTGTTAGAGTGTCTCCCTGAATGACTTTGTTGAGCAGGACCTTAGTCGCCATCCGTATTCATAACCTCTCCACTTGCCCATATAGGTATATAAATAGCGTGTAAACTTTTTGTGGTTAGCTGCCAGACATTTTTTTGGATCTGTTTTTACAGATATCAGGCTACCCAGATAAAACACCAACTTTATTATTTTTTAAAATTCTGGAGAACCCAGCAGGGCTCTTCCAAGTAAGGATTGGGAGTAGGTCAGAGGAATTTACAGATGGAGCAAGGACTGCTTGAGGTTGGTATCCTCTGGGTTTGCTTAATGAAGGTTCCAGGGCGCTGTGAGACTAATGAACTCAAAGTTACAGAGAAAGCAGATGAAAGTCCTGTCCCTTTGTTCAGAGATCAGCCTATTTTTTTTCTCATATAAGAAGGTGTTCCTAGGAATAGTAACAGATTTCTATTCCCATTTAGTGAATCACCAACTATATTTGGTGGGAGTTGGTCCTAATGTTATGTCAGATCATGATAATCACAAGATTCTACTTAACTTCCATCTAGAGGATCCCAGAACTTTCTTTGACTCCATGGCTCTTGAAGAACTATCTGGGGTGTTGAAATGGAATCAGGAGGTATCTTTGTGAATTCTGAATTTGGTATCTTTGTGAATTCTGTTGTTGGTCCGGAATCTGGTGGATGAAGATGTCTACCCAGAAGCGGGGGTGGTTTTAATGAGCTGATGGGTTGGAATCATAAGGCTGGCCTTAGTGAAGACTTCCCTGTGAGGTAACTCAGGCTCCACTCAGGTGCCTGGCTGGAGTTCATTCTGTATACCTTTGCAGAAAGGCTCACAGTTAGGGGACTCCAGCAACCTACTATAGGTGGGGGTAAATGGAAGAAAGACTATTTCTTCTTCCCTTTGTTTCTGCTTATCTTTTGGTGTTCAGGGTGGTGGTGGTGGTGTGGTGATGGATGATGCAATAAAGAGAGGACCAGAGGCCATGCAATGGTAATTATGTGGGAAAATATAATAATATAGTTGAAGTAGCTTGTGGAGGGCATAACAGTAATCAAATAATTAATTTATTTCAGTTTTTAATGCCCATTGTTATAACATATCTAGTTTTTCCAGGAATTTGCTCAAGTGTCATTATTACTACTCAGTATTTCCTGATAGCATCAGGGCTGGGGAGACTGTGGCCCTTATCCTGTCCAACAGCTCAATACCCGGTGATGGGTATTAAGGAGGGCAGGTGTTGCGTGGAGCACTGGGTGTTATATGCAAACCATGAATCATGGAACTACATCAAAAACTAATGATGACTAAAACTATGGTGACTAAGATAACATAATAATAAAAAATAATCATAAGAATAATAGCTAATAGTATATGCTTTAAAAAAGTAAATGTAGGAGGTCCCTGGGTGTCTCTGGTTTAAGCCACTGCCTTCGGCTTGGGTCATGGTCTCAGGGTCCTGGGATCAAGCACCGCATCTGCCTGAGCATCCCTGCTGAGCAGAGAGACTGCTTCCCCCTCTCTCTCTGCCTGACTCTCTGCCTACTTGTGATCTCTCTCTCAAATAAATAAATAAAATCTTTAAAAAAAATTAAATGTAGGGGATCAGTTAGAGAATATTTCTAACCTCTTTCCATCTCATCCCCCACAGGCAGTTGGTTGTATCCTCATGTAAATAGATCTGTTATAACACATGGCAAATTAATTGATTACTCAATTAATTTGTTGACTCACCAGAAGTTTATTGAACACCTACTCTGTCAGGCACTGCAGAGGATATCGGGGATCCAACAATGATTTCTATGTGGGTGACTCCGAGGTTGGCTGGGGAGACCAGAAGTGAGTCAGCACTTACAGGGCAGTGTGATGACTTATGTTTGCGAAGGTGGATTGAGGGTTGGTAGGACAAGAGTACAAATCACACCGCAGGTGGTGCCTGGGAATCCTCCTGGCAGTGACACCAGCATTAGTTGAAATAAGCCCCGTAGGAGAACTGGGAGATGGCTGGGCAGAGGAGTAGCTGTTCAAGGCAGGGGGGAATAGCTAAGACATGGGGGTGGGAAGGAGCACGATGCATTTCAAAAACGATTAAGTAACTTTTTGGGAGATGAGTATGGGGGAAATGTAAGCAACTCTTTGGAATTATTCGGTTGTTGTGTCTGTCTCTTTTGCTACTTTCTGAGTTCAGGGATCAAGCTTTGTATATCTTTATAACCAGGTATTTGGAACATCAAGGGCGTCAGTAAGTTTTTGCTGAGTTAAAGAGAGCTGGCTGATGTTGAGTCACTCACATCTGCTGGTCTCAACTCTCAGAACTGCTGGTCTGTTGTTCAGCCCTATAGGCGCTCAAAACAAGATGGTCATGGATCCCTCTAGTATGAAACAGCTGGAGGCTTCTTTGCAAATGACAGAAAAGGAGTACTAAATATTTAATGCTTTAAAGTTAAATATTATTATAAAAGTAATTTAATATAAATGGCTTTCAGCAAATCCTTATCCATATTTCATGACTACAGTGGGCGTCTGGGTCTAATGTTTGTGAGCAATTAATTTTAATGGTTATGTACTCTCAATTTCCCCTCTATTTTTCTCCTTAGCAGAACCCCAGGTCTATCAGGAAAGTGAAGAGCTGGACACATTGGATGTCACTGTGGACAGAAAGAGACACAGAGCTGTTGAGTTGAGGTCTCCAAATGACAAGTTAATAGGCATTTGGGAGTTGCTAAGTGGTGTATAAGTTGTGATGCTATAAAACCCTGAAGTATAATGTTGACTTGTGACACAATGTCTTTGTTCTCCTTCTGAATAGTTCCACAGAGTTAGGCGTCTCCTCCTCTGTGAATCCACAATAATTTCATTATATTCCCTGAGAGCAAAAATAATTGTGAGGATGATTCTCATTTGCTGAGTACCTACTATGTACCAAAAGCCACACCGAGACTATTTCTATTCAATAACATGAACCATGGAAAATTGGCATTTTATTCTCATTTTTTAGATTAAAAAAACTGAGGCTAGAAGAATGAAGTTGCTCAGGTTTATGTAGTATATTGTTTTTTGTCTCTCTGGAGTGTGAGTTCTGCGTCAGTAGGGATCTCATGATATTCTCTCCTGTAGTGAAGGGGATAAGAGTGCTCAGGTTTATATAGTATATTGTTTTTTGTCTCTCTGGAGTGTGAGTTCTGCGTCAGTAGGGATCTCATGATATTCTCTCCTGTAGTGAAGGGGATAAGAGTACTCAGTTAATGTTTGTTGAATGAATACATGAATGAAAACCAAAGTCAGTATTGTGAAATTATTAAGATATTGGACACAAAGATTCTAATGGAAGGCCCTTCTGAGGTGGCAGAAATGGTTGATTTTCTCTCATGCAAAGGTCCCCCAAATGGCATATATTTTTTTGGTACTTTATAAGAGTTTGGAGTACAAAAGTGAGCCCTGTATCTTCCTCTGCTATAGCCTTTAGCACGGAAGCTTCCATTTTGGCCACAAGGTGGAGGAGAGCTGTAGAATTACGTGATTTTCTAACACTTGCTTTATATGTTGTGGGAAAATACTCTTCTTTGGTATTCCACATCTGTAACTTCTTTGCCTTGGATAAATATATCATAGATTGATGCATAACATATGCAAAGTTATGCAAATATAGTCAGTCCTTCCAAATTAGTCATTGGGGTCACACAGACAACATGCCCTTTACAGTTTTCCACTGAGTGCCCCTGGTCTCTTGATAGGAGAGATCAGTGGGGGGTCAGTGTAGCTCTTGGTGGGGGAAGGGATTGGCTGAATACCAGAACACAGCTAAAATTTCCAAATTATGTGTCATGTCCCGGGGAGGTCATACTGTTCAATTCAATGGACATTGACTGCTTGTTTTGGGCTAAGCTCTATGCTAGGTGCTGGGGATTCTGGGCCAAGATTTGAAGCATTCTATGGTGAAATGGCTGTGGCAGATAGAGATCCTTTTTTTTTTTTTTTTTCCAAATTTAAAGATTTTATTTATTTACTCATGAGAGACAGAGAGAGAGAGAGAGGCAGAGGGAGAGGCAAGCTCCCCTATGAGTGGGGAACCTGATATGAGACTCGATTCCAGGACCCAGGGGTCATGACTTGAGCTGAAGGCAGACGCTTAACCATCTAAGCCACCCCAGTACCCCTAGAGATAGTTTTGAGAACTAATGACTCTTAGCGGAGAAAGAATAGGGGAGGGGAGGTGTGGGGTGGGCACAAAACTTTACAGAGTGGGACCTGGGCTTCAGACAGGTTAAATAACTCACCATAAGTCACACCTAGGAAGGGGCAGGGCTGGGATGGAAACCTTGGTTTCTGTAAAGGACAGTGTTAATGCTTAGTGATGAAGAGCGTAGGCTGTGGAATCATAACACCTGGGTGTGGACCCTGACCTCTTTCTTCTTAGCTGTGTGGCCTTGGGCAGGTTACAGAACTTTTTTTAAGCCAGAGTTTTCTCAGCCTCTCTCTCTCTCTTTCTTTTTTTTTTTTTAAGATTTTATTTATTTATTTGATAGACAGAGATCACAAGTAGGCAGAGACGCAGGCAGAGAGAGAGAGAGGAGGAAGCAGGCTCCCTGCTGAGCAGAGAGCCCAATGTGGGGCTTGATCCCAGGACCCTGAGATCATGACCTGAGCTGAAGGCAGAGGCTTAACCCACTGAGCCACCCAGGCGCCCCTTTCTCAGCCTCTCTTGATGTTGCTACTTTGGAAGGTGGTAATGAGGTTGAAATAAAACATAGGCAGGGTACTGATCACCTTACTGGGCATCCCATGAGCACCAAATCGGTGGTAGCGGTTAGAGTCTGTCAGTTTGCGTCCCTTTATCAAAGCCCAGTAAAGAAGCAAAGACTGAGAAGTAGGAGTTCCCATAGGGTCCTAAATAAGGTCATCCATGGTAGATAGAACAGTTAGCTTAGGGTCCATGATTCTCAATTCATTAGGATTATCGGGGGAGATTTAAAAGCATGATGGATCTTTGAACCCAGAGATTCTTATCTCTGTACTATTATTTTTTTAAGGCTGTTGGTGAATCTGACTGTGCAACTAGGTTGAGAATCACTAGATTGGACAATCCTAGGAGGAAGATGGTTTGATGATGAGCCACCATCCACCTCCAGCTCTGTCTCTGCAACTGGGTTCCAGCCAAGGGGTCACCAGTGGTTTATTTAGGTAATATTGGTCCCTTGAGAGTGCTGATAGTGGATTCAGCATGCTAACTCACCCAGAAGCCATGCACTCTGCCCTAAAGGGACATGATCAAAGTGGCATTGCTGAGGTCAGGCCCCTAGTGAAGCATGGCCATGAGAAATGGCATGAGTAACCGTCCAGAGGGGGAAGCCGAGTAGTCATACCCGTAGAACCTGAAGTGCATGTTTATAAACCCAGCTTCTTAGAGCTCTCCTCAGCCTGCTCCATCATGGTAAATTTTTTTTTTTTAAGATTTTATTTATGCATTTGTCAGAGGGAGAGGGAACACAAGCAGGGGGAGCAGCAGGCAGAGGGAGAAGCAGACTCCCTGCTGAGCAGGGAGCCCGATGTTAGACTCGATCCTAGGACCCTGAGCCACCCAGAACCCCCCCCCCCCCGCCCCCCGCCAATGGGGTAAATTTCTCCAGAGCTGCAATTCCTGGTCATTACATCTTGGCATGCTAATGTGGCCTTGTCAGTAGGATACACATTTTGTTACCATAATGAACACAGATTTGCAAATGCTTTATTAACATACTGAATAAAAATATATATCAGAATGAGATGAGGTTACCTTCCCTTTTCTTTGCCTGTGCAGCCAGTGGTCCCCCTTGCTGCTCTTTCACTTCTGTTCTGACTCTCCTTCCTTTCTCCACTCAGCAGCCAGAGTGATTTTCTTAACATGCAAATCAGATGCTGTCAGTCTCCCGCTTCAATCTGCTGGTGCCTTTCTATGGTACTAAAAATAAACTGCAAATCCCTTTGCCGGCCCTCAAGACCCTTCATTAAATGAATGCACCTGTCCACAGACATCTCCTTCCCTCCCCCTGGACCTCCACTCTTGAGCTCTGGAAAGTACGGAGTTCTTTCCCATCTCAGAGACCGTGTGTTTTCTGTTCCCACTGCCTACAATTCCTTTATCCTGGCTCTTTACATAAAAGGATGCCTAATGCTACCTTATGAGAGAGGCCTTCCCTGTCCACCTGAGCTGGAATAACCTCCCACACTTACTGTCCCCACTGGTTGCCTCCGTAGCAATGATCACTGTCGCAAATGATTAAATTTTACTTTTTATTTGTATATCAATGTACAACAGCCATTCTCCCTAATATAATGGTACTGCCAAAAGGCTGGGCCCTTGTCTGACTTCCGATTTTACTGCTGGCATTTAGCATAGGACCTGATGTATTGTAACCATTCAGTAAATGTTTGTTGAAGGAAAGAATGAATAGTTTGATAACTCTTACACACTGAAGTACTTCTAGAGAGGGAAAGAAAGAGTGGAATGATAACTGGTTTGCTTTAAGTGGGACATCAACTAAGCCTATGGGAATACACAGTTACATTTAGTCAGCAAATGAATATTGAGTATTTACTCTGGATGCTCTTTTAGGCACTGCAGATACAGTTAAAAGTAAGGCACCAAGTTCTCTGCTCTTATGAAGCTTATAGCAAATATTAGCAAACAAATAAACAAGATTATTCCAGCAAGTAATGAGTTCTATGGAGAATTCATTCATAGCAGGATGATGTGGTCAAGAATATGGGGGCAGGTGGCTGTGGTGAGAGAGTGGTCAGAGAAGGCTTCCCTGAGTAGCAGCCACAGATAGAGGACCCCAGGGAAAATCCTTCTTAAACTGATGTCATGTATCTTATATGTATGAAAGAAAAAACTTTCAAAGTCACTGCTCTAGGAGATACTACTCAAGTTTTAATTAGAATCCACTTAAGTCAGATGCTAGTTTGTTCCCTAATAGTGATTAGGACTGTCTTGGGTAATTAACAGCTCTTAGATTTGGAGGGGAAAATAACTTAATTATCTGCCTGACCTTGATTTCATGAGTGCTGAGTCAAAAGGAGTGAAAGGGGCCAGGAGCTAGCTGGGTCATGGGGCCAGATGTAGACTGAGCTCCATCTGGCTACAAAATAATCCACTGGGCAAATGGGGGGGATGGGTTGTATGAAGGGAGGTGACTCCGAGGGCTGGCATTCATGGCCTCTAGCTCTTCCACACTAGCTGTCATGGTCCAGAGAGCTATTCCCATGCATGCTGTTGCTGGTATGGCCTGGACTAAGAAGTCCGTGTCCCACCCGCTGGCTTTGCATGGCCTTACCCATACCCACTTTTCTAAAGATAGAATAGAAGGCTCACCATAGCTGACTCCCTTACCCTTTAGCTTCCCTGGCTAAGGGATCAGTCTGAAGCTAAGAAGTCCCCTTCAAAAAGGAAGGCAAACTTTTCACACCCCTCATTTTCTCTTTCTTATCCTAGCAGTCTCTCTAAGCAGCAGTCAGTCAGACTCTGGAAAGTTGTGGTTAGAAGAGACTGGCTTTTTTTTTTTTTTTTTCTTTCAAAGTGGTGTGTGTTCTTTAATTTTATTTTCCAGTCCACATCCTTCTCGCCTCCCGGCGCACCCCCGCTTCCCTTTCTCCTCCATTCAAGTCAGCTTTGGATTAGAGTTTCAGATCAACTTTCAATTCTCTTTTCGCAGATTTTTAATTATCCCAAAGCCGCACTGCGAGGAGGCTGGTTCAGAGGCTCCAGGCGGCTTTGGTCACATCTGCAGATCACGTAGGTATCATCTCTATGGCAACTGACCCATGTTGGGTAGAAGCAAATAAAGCTCAGAACCAAAGGTTAATTGCTATTTCATTTCTGCTTTCTCCCCCCGCCTTGCAATTCCAACATTGTGGTTGGAGGTTCTAATTAGAATCAAATTATCAGCAGATTGAACATCTTTGTGATTTTGGTGGCTGAAAAATTACTCCGGCTGGCTAGAAAAGGGAAAGTGATAGATAGTTTCTCTTGGCCTCAAGGTTTTCTTTCCCACCTCTGGGGAGGACAGACAGCTTAGAGGGTCTGGCCAAATGGTCTGCATCTTTTTTCTTTCTTAGTTGTCGTCTTTTTTTTTTTTTTTTTTTTTTAGAGGGGGGACAGTGAGAGTGCAAGTAGTCTAGATCTCTGTAGCACCAAGGAGCAGTCTCCTTCCTCATTCTCACTCTATATTGACATTAATAATCTTACTGACAGTGCCGACCACTTACTGGGATTTTCTTGTTGCCAGACACTCTGCTAAGTGCACACACAGACACACACAATCTCATTTAAACTGTAAAGTGATGCCGTAAGTTAGAGATTCCTAACCCCATTTTACAGACGAAGAAGCCAACCTCAAGGATATTAAATAACATTCCCATGGTCACATAATGAGAAAGTTGCAGAGCTGCATTTTGAACCCAAATTACCTGATGCTAAGGCTCTTAACCATTAGTCAGATCCCAAAATATGCTCTGTGAGGCTCCAACTTGATTAGAGCACATCAGATGTGCTCTGGGATTTGGCTAAACTCATTCTCTTTCCATTTGTGTTCCTGAAATAGTAATTATAGAAGAAGGGTATCTTTCATGGTCCACATTAAATCTTACATACAGTTTCTCTGATCCCCTAGAATGAAAAATATCAATGCGAGGTCTTTATTCGCCTTCCTCAAATATAATATGTTGTGATCATTTCTTGCCTCTGCTCAAGTTTTCCTTCTTCCTGGAATTCCTTCTCCTTTTCCATAATCTACTATTTGTGCTTTTCGTCCTTCCAAGCCCATTGGAAAACACAATGCCCTTTATGAAGTGTATTTTCTTTGATAACTATGGCTTACCTTTTTTCTTTTGTCATAAACCATTCATTTTCTGAACTATTGCTGTAGTGGTTAACAATTTGGATTCCAACTCAGATTTCCTGGATTTGAACCACAGCTTCACTCTTTCATACTTCGGTGTCCTGAGCCAGCGACTTCTCGGTTTCCTTACCTGTAACTGGGGGCCATCATAGATCCTCTACCTTAATGGGTTCTCTTGAGGCTTAAATGAGATTCTACATGTAAAACACTTAGGAGAATGCAGTGTTTATAGTAAGTACTACATATGTGGTTTGCTGTTGTGTCCTGTCTTGCTCATTAATTGTTGTCTTTTGTGTTATCCAGGACAGAAGTTCAGCTCAAACACATCTAAGCGTAACAAGGGAATTTATTGGCCTGTTAACTGGGAGGTCCAATGATATACCTAATATGGGTATCACTTGATCCAGGGACTCACAGGTGACCCTCAGCAATGTGCTTTCTCTGTGCGGGCTTGATTCCCAGGCAAGTGGCCCCTCCAACATTAGATTTACAACCTCCCCTGCCAGCAGTCAGGCAGCACCTCTTTCCTATAAGCCCCAGAAAAAATTGTGAGGTAGCTTTCATTGGCCCAACTCAGATCACATGTCTAGTAGTGAACCAAAGCTGGTAGCCAGGGAGATTCTCACTGTCCAGACCCTCGAAACAGAGGATAGAGTTAGTCCTGGTCAAAGCATGTGGCCCGGAGGTTCCCCAAAGAGAAATCAGGGCCTACGTCTATCTCAGTGTCTGTCAACCCATTTTTATAGTAAGCTCTTTTTTACAGAATAACACTGGACCCCTCTTTCACGCTTAACATGGGAGAAAAGCTCAAAAACAACTTCCCGCTTGATGGACTTAGATATGGTATCTGCCCTTAAGAGTAGAGAGTAAATTTCCAGCGTCATAGGCTGGAAACATAGATACATTCAAAGTGGCCTTGGAAAGCTGGCACTTGGGGGTAGAAGATGGGGGAAGGCAGGGAAGAAGACTGGGATGGATGGAATGGGAGGAGCCTTCACCTGTACGTGTAATACTTAGAGTGTTTTATTTCTTTTTTCTTTTTAAACAATTTTATTTATTTATTTATTTATTTGAGAGAGTGTGCATGAGCTGGGGGGAAGGGCAGAGGGAAAAGCAGACTCCCTGCTGAGCAAGGAGTCCCACACAAGGCTCAGTCCCAGGACCCTGAGACCATGACCTGAACCATCCAGTTGCCTCTGTGGTGTTTTATTACTTAACAGAATGATACAAAGCAAATGTAGAAAGATGTTCATATTGGTTAAATCTGGGAGATGGGAACTAGGGTGTTATGATGGTCTTTGCCTTTTCTGCATATTTGATATATTTCAACTAAAAACAACAAAACAGAACAAAAAATAGTGGTTACTTAGCCAGGCAACACTTTTCCTCTGAGTCTCAGCAATCACAGAATCCTTGGTGGTTTTCTGGCTAATGTCATTTATGAAAGTCAACCCCTTTTTCCCTCTCTTCTGATATAAAATGTAAAGTTCGCAGTTATCTTAAAGGAAAGTTCAACAGTCACTGGATATGGTAGAAAGAGCTTTACCTGAAATCAATCATGAGAAATAACAAAGTCAAAATTTATAATAGTCATAGTAATAAAGCCCACCCCTTATTGAGACCTATTGCATTTAATCACACTTAATACATATGATCTCATTTAATTCTACCAACATCCCTTTGAAGTGGGCAGTACTCTTAGATTGGATGTGTAGATCGGATGTGGAGGCTCAGATTGGTTAAGTCACTTGTCCAAGGTGAAATAAGTGAAATTCATAGAATGGGTCTCAAGTTCAGATCTGTCTGATTCCAAGGCCCATCTTGCCCCCACTGCCAACTTCACCCTCCTGTTTATACTAGAAGTAGGCATGGGCACCAAGAGACTTTGGCAACTGGTATTTCCTGCCCCAGAGAGCATCCTTAAGGACATGGGACTAAAGTCTGAATGCCTTTCTGGATGACTGTATTGCTTACTAGCTATGTGACCTTGGGGGAAATCCTTCAAACTCTTTGAGCCTCAGTTGTACCTGGGTGAAATTGAGGGAAAGATAGCAAGTATTACTACATTGTCCTGAGGATTATGTGAGAATATGCATGTACAACGCCCACTGCGGTGGTTGGCAAGTGTTTAATGATCGTTGATGTTTTTTTCCCCACTAAAAAAGGGAAGGCCTCTTAAGTCTGAGCCATTTTTTTAAAAAGATTTGATTTATTTATTTGACAGACAGAGATCACAAGTAAGCAGAGAGGCAGACAGAGAGAGGGGAAGGGAAGCAGGCTCCCTGCTGAGCAGAGATCCTGATACGGGGTGATCCCAGGACACTGGGATCATGACCTGAGCTGAAGGCAGAGGCTTTAACCCACTGAGCCACCCAGGTGCCCTTGTCTGAGCCATTTTAACCTCTTTCATCACACTAGTATCACCCAGCACTCTTAAAACTTCATTTTTACCAAATATTCAACATATTTAGATGGCTCTACAAGAGTTGTAATCAAAATGAGGACCCCCTTTCCCTGTCCTTCTCCACCTTTGATATCTAAGAGTCAAACCGAAAGTGGTTCGCCTCCTTATATTTTTTAAGTGATACTTCTAATTTTGAGATGACTATGGATTCACATGCAGTTGTAATAAATAATACAGAGAGATCCCAGACTCCCTTCAGTCAGTTTGCCTCAACAGTAACAGTAACTTCTTGTAGAGGTGTAGTAGATACTACAACCAGGATCATGACGTTGAAACAGCCGAGAGACAGAACACTTCATTGCCACAAAGATCCTGCCTGCTGCCCTTTCGTGGCCAATTCTGCTTCTGTCCTGTCCCCAACCTCTCCTTAACCTCTGGTTAAGTTGTCTGGTTAAGAGTCTGTTGTCCATGCCTATAATTTTGTAATCTCAAGCATTTATATAAATGGAATTACACAGTATGTAATCTCTGGAGATTGGCCCTTTTCAATCAGCATAATTATCTGAAGATGGTTGCATGGATCCTTTTGTTGCTTTTTTAACAGTACTTTGGTTAAATATACCCACCCATTCTCAGCATTCTTATCTTACCACTCGGTTATGTCTCTACATGCGGCCCCTGCATTTATTTTTAGGGCCAATACCACTTCTCTTTATTTTCTCCCTTTTCTCTGTGAATGCCTGTTACTCATCTTCAGAGTGTTGTAGTCCTCCATGCTTCCTTCCTGTCTTCTATCCTTTTATTGGCCATGACCCCAACAATTCAAATTATACTCTTAAAAAATACAGAAAAGGAAATCTATAAATTTTCCTTCTACATAATTTCCCTCTGGTAGTGTTTTCATTGTTGAGTGCAGAAGTTCTTTTGTACATTTGTACAGACATTTGAAGAATCATAAATGATCTGAGTTAGTAAAAACAGAGAAAAGCCTTGGGAGCAAAAGCTATGACCCAGCCATTGGAAGCTAACTCTGGATAGGCAGGGACTACAGGGCTGTGGTCCAGAGAGAATCTTCCAGTAATTAATTTGTCTTTCTCCTTTTCCATTTGGGTTCTTACTGCCTGTTTCTTTGGAACGCCCTCCTATGTAGCCCCGTACAGAGTTCACAAAGACAGTGGGAGCACTAGAATCAATAAAAGAGACTGATATTCCCTACTGAAGACTCCAAGCATTTTATAGGAAAGGACTACTCTTTCCTATTTTTTTTAATTGAAGTATATTTGACACACAATGTTACATCAGTTTTAATGGTACAGCATAGTGATTTGACAAGTCTGTACAGTTCCCTATGCCCACCACAAGTGTAGCTACCATCTGTCACCTTACAATGCTATTACAGTAACGTTGACTATCTTTCCTGTGTTATACCTTTCATCCCCCTGACTTCCTTAGTCCATAACTGGAAGCCTGTACGTCCTATTGCCCTTCACCCATTTTGCCTATTTCCCCAACGCCCACCTCTGGCAACCACTATATATAGAGGCATATATTCCAAAAACATGGACAGTGATGTTATTCTTCATTACATGGATTTTAGGGCCCTCATTAACAGATCTTTAAAATCTTACGCTTTAATTATCTCACAAAAGTTCTCTGTATTTATGGGTCTGTTTCTGCTCTTTTGTTTGTTTGTTTTGTTTTTTAGATTCCACATATAAGTGAAATCATATGACATTTGTCTTTCTCTGTCTGACTTATTTCACTTAGCATAATACCCTGTAGGTCCATCCATGTTGCAAATGGCAAGATCTCATTCTTTTTTTATGGCTGAGTAGTATTCCATTGTGTATATATGCCACATCGTCTTTATCCGTTTATAAATTGACAGACCTTTGGGTTGCTTGGGTATCCTGGCTATTACAAATAATGCTGCTATGAACACAGTGGTGCATATATCCTTTTGATTAGTGTTTTCACTTTCTTTGGGTAGATATCCAATATTGGAATTCCTGGATCATATGGTATTTCTATTTTTAATTTTTTGAGGTCCCTCCGTTTTGTTTTCCATAGTGGCTGCACCAATTTACATTCCCGCCAAGAGTGCACAAGGGTTCTTTTTTCTCCACATCCTTGTCAGCATTAACATGGTCTTTCACATAGTAAGAACTCAATAAAACCTTTTTTTTTTTTTTGTTTGACATGTTGTTGATTCATGAAAATGTGAATTAACATGATTTAGTTTTTTGAGTTTAGCTATATCTGGGGCTTTAAGAAGATGTTTTCCAGATTTTCTCCTTTCAATTTTTTTTCTTTTTTAATCTCTGACATTTTACTAAAGGGTGTGGTTTATCCCATCCTTTCCATTCCTATAGAAGAGAGGGCTAGGAATCAGAAAGCCTTTTTTGCATCTTGGATTCATCATTTACTAACTGAAAAATGTTAAACAAGTCAATTAATCTCTTTAAAATGGCACTAATGATTCTTAGGCTGCTAGGGCATCCTAGAGGTCACTCTTCCCAGAAATTTTTCCGATACAAAATAAAATAAAATATTGTCGTTGGTTATTGTGAGGAGGTACAGGGAATAAAATAGAACTCTTCCTGGGTATATATATAGAGGCATATATTCCAAAAACATGGACAGTGATGTTATTCTTCATTACATGGATTTTAGGGCCCTCATTAACAGATCTTTAAAATCTTACGCTTTAATTATCTCACAAAAGTTTGCCATATATTTTCCTGTTTCATAAGGCAGAATCTCTTCATGTAATTTGTTGCAATTAAAAATTCTTTTGGCTTTCCTGTGGAGCTCTGGGGATATCCCTTTTTCTTGGAGATTTCAGTGGAGTGATTTAATCTATATTCAAGCAAAATTAGAGATTCAATTACACGATAACCTTTAAAAGGATAATTATGTTCCTAATGCCTTTAAATTTGTTGTCAGAGCTGATTTCTGAACATTCCTTTTCAGCTTGGGCTCTGACTGTATACCCTAGGTCAGTAATGATTCTTTCTTTGTGATATTTGATTTTCATAATATATAAGACACAGTGTTTGATGCCCTCAGGAAGGCATGGGACATCAAGATGCCTAAAACATTGACCGTTAATATAGATTCCTCAAGATGATGGATTGAGTAAGAACAAGTATAGGAAAAGGTGATGAAGAACAGTTGTTGCTGAAATGTCAAACCAAGGGGAAATTCACTTGATAACTATCACTTCTTGAAAATCACCGGGGAAAAGGACTAACATTTCTGCAAACCCCATCATGTGCTATACACTGGGAAAAGTACCTTATGTATATTATTTCATTTGCTTTTCGCATTAGAACCGTTTTATAGATGAGGAGTTGAAGGTCAGAGACACTGAGTAAGTATAAGATTGCACTTGGAGGGGGCAAATTTGAACACATATCTCTGAATCCAAAGCTGATGACCTTTCAGTTGGACTTGCTGCCTCACAGTAGAGGAAACAGGTTCACTAAGATGTGGGGTTGGATGAAGATGCTGATTCTAAAGGGGGTTCTGGAAAGATAGCAGCATAAACCTAACTCTTTTTTGTTCAGTATCAAACAAGTCCAATATATTTTCCTCTTCTGAGTCACCTAGTTGGGGTCTGCAGGTTCCAAAGTGGAAATGAGGCCATAGGCCCCATGAAGTCCCTGTGGAGTGAACTGGTACAAGGTTTCTGCTGTGTGGGCTATGCAGATGTCTAGCTCCTAGTGACTGCCCTGAGGCAGGCATTATAAAATGGAGACACTGAGAAGAGCTTGGCCCAAAGGGATGTGTGGACTTCAGGAAGAAATGTGATGGCCCTCCATGTGTGTGTGTCAGGTCTCCAGGAGACCTGAGATGCCACAAAGCGGCCAAAAATGTGGGCTTAGTCATCCCTGCCCTTGAGCAACAGGGAGGCTTCTGCAGAAACCACTGAGACTTCCTCTCCTTGGGGACTGCTACCCACTAATATATTCCAACAACAACACCACCTGGGGCCCAGTTATCAAGAAGAATCACAACATGTTCAAACCAAAGATAGCAAGATCCAGCAGAGCACACAGAACACAGCCACAAATAAAGCTGCTGAAGGAGACATGACAATTTGGACAGAAAAATAAGTGCACTTAAAAAGATTCGAGTGCAGTTTGAAAGGACTTTTTGGAGCTAAAAACCATGTTCTTTATCCACAGATGAGTTAAGGTAAAATGACTACTATTAAGACAGAAATAGCTGGCCTGGAAGAGCAAATGGAAGAAATTTCTCTCTGAGCACTGAGCAAAAATGTAAAAAAGTGGAAAATAGAGGAAAAATATGGAAGGTATAGAGGATAGAGCCAGGAAACCTCACCTGAGAATCATAGGTTCTATAGATTAGTAGAAAAAGGGCAGTCACAAAGCAAACAAATAATAAAATATTTTCTTGAGATCAGGAAGGCCTGAGTTTACAGACTTACAAGGCTTAACAGAATTGCAAAAGCATTGTTCAGAATTTAGGGGTGTGTTTGTGTGTGTGTGTGTGTGTGTGTGTGTGTCTTAGTCCATTTAGGCAGCTACAGGAGGATACCATGGACTGGGTGGCTTATAACAATAGAAATTTACTTCTCACAATGCTGGAGACTGGAAGTTACAAGGTCAAAGCCCTGGCAGATTGGATGTGTGGTGAGCGTGTCTTTCCTGGTTCATAGACGGCTGTCTTCATGCTGTGCCTTCACATGGTAAAAGGGGAGAGTTCTTACCTCTTTAGTGTCTTATAAGGGTTCTAGCCTCATAACCTAATTACTTTCCAGAAGCTCTACCTCCTAATGCCATCACATCTCTATCTCTATGTGTATGTTATAATATGTTTATAAAGTGGGAAACTGCAAGGTTTAAGATAATGGTTTCCTCCTGTGAGTGAGGCAGTGGACAGGATGGAGAAGGAACACATGGATCTCTAAGTTATTTCGAGTTTTTCATTTGGAGTAAAGATGAACCAAAGAAAATAAGGACAAAGATTGTAATTAATCCATTTATATCTGTACCTGATAGTGAGAGACGGAGAGAGAGAGAGAGAGAGAGAGAGAGAGAGAAAGAAAAAGAAAAAGAAAAAGACAAAGAAAGGAAGGCAAAGAAAATGAAGAGGTGGGTAAAGAGAACCAGGGAAATAAAATCAGTAGTAGCAATATCACAAAAGATGAAGTTGCAGATTAAAAAGACTAAATGGGATGAAGGCATTATTTAATTTAAAAAGCTGTGACTTATTTAAAAAATAGAAAAGTTACATGTATTTTTGAATAAATCAAACCAGAGCCATTAACTATATAAAGAAGAAACGCTAAGAAAAGTTAGGAAAATATGCTGAACATGCTATGACTGGGATGCTACAGTGCTTCCTTTTTAGAATTTTATAGGTGTGTTAGACAAAAGCCACGTAAGAAGAAAAAATTCATTAACAAATTATAAATGCACACAATTATGCATATATACATATTTGTGCTATATTTAAAAATACATCATAAATTTTCATACAAAGGAAACATTTACAAGTAAAAAATAGATTTTACAGACCCCGTTCTTTCATCATGACTCAATATATTGAAAAAAAAAGACCAAAGAAAGTCTTGATTACTTAGAATATTAAGAAGTATTATCTTACAAACCAAGACTTTTTAAAAAAAATCAACATATAATGTATTATTTGTTTCAGTGGTACAGGTCTTTGATTCATCAGTCTGACACAATTGACAGCACTCACCATAGCACATATCCTCCATAATGTCCATCCCCCAGCCACCCATCCCTCTCCACACCCCATTCCAGCAACCTTCAGTCCAGAGATTAAGAGTCTCTTATGGTTTGTCTCCCTCTCTGGTTTCATCTGGTTTCATTTTTTCCTCTTTTCCCCTATGATCCTAGGCCTTATTTCTCAAATTCCACTTATCAGTGAGATCATATGATAATTGTCTTTCTCTGATTGATTTGTTTCATTTAGATAATACCCTCTAGTTCCATCCATGTCGTTGCAAATAGCAAGATTTCATTTTTGATGGCTGCATAATATTCCATCATATATATATACCACAGAGTAGAACCTCAGTTCTGTCTTAACTACAGAGAACACACTGATGGTTACCAGTGAGTGAGGGGATGGGTTAAATAGATCATGGGGATTAAGGAGACCACTTGTCATGATCAGCACTGGATAATGTTTGGAATTGTTGAATCACTACATTTTACACCTGAAACTAATATAACACTCTATGTTAACTAGCTAAAATTAAAGTATAAATGAAGAAAAAGAAACATAGTCTTAGATAACCATTAGAACAAAAAATAAATCGAAAGAGGAACTTTAGCCTGTTTAGAAGGTAATATGAAAGACATAGATCACTTAATATCCAATTC